>NW_023270436.1:11932253-11941475 GCF_011800145.1 Mirounga leonina
AGAAGAAGAAGAAGAAGAAGAAGAAGAAGAAGAAGAAGAAGAAGAAGGAGGAGGAGGAGGGGGAGGAGGAGGGGGAGGAGGAGGAAGGAGGGAAGGAAGAAAGGAAGGAAGGAAGGAAGGAAGGAAGGAAGGAAGAAAGAAAGAAAGAAAGAAAGAAAGAAAGAAAGAAAGAAAGAAAGAAAGAGAAGAAAAGAAAGGGAGAGAGAGAGGGAAAGTAAGGAAGGAAGGAAGGAAGAGAACGAATGAAAAGAACCCCAGAAAACTCAGTTCTCTGAGGATATAGAAGTTCTCATTCCAAACAATGAAATTTGGGGCAAAAATAAATATCCAGCTCAGGGAGGGGCTGTCATGAAGCAAAAGAGTACATCCATATGGCAGACTCTTGAGCTACTACTGAACTGATCTTTTAAAATGCTCCCAGTATAATGTCAAGTTAAAAAAAAAAAAGCAGAAACTTGGGTGAGCTCAACCACATAAAGAAAATAAATACAGATGGGGAAAAATGATCAGAGGGAAATATCCCAAACCATCACTCAAGAGAGCATTTGCCTTTGGGTGGGACGAGTCCTCGTGATTGCTTTATTTATCACCAATTTGATGAACCTCCAGGCCCGGCCCTTCTCTTGGCAAACACATTCTGGGAGTAAATCCCTGCAATGATGGAATGCCTCTAAGTCTTAGCAATATATCAGTACTGATCGCTGACCTCCGGGAGTGGTCCAGGTAAGAGGGAACTGCCTGTGAAGGCTCCCTTTTTCTCTTTCCCACAGAAAGATGTATTTGATGCAAACTAGCATAAATTTCTTAATCACAGTGGTGATATACATTTCACAGAACACAAATCCTGGGAGATGTTCCCTCCAAAAGGGCAATGCACTTGAACATTTGGAAATCACCTGGACAGCCTGCTGTTTTCCACTCTCGAAGGCTCACCAGGCACGTTGGTGATTAAAGGCCCTGACAAGTCCTGCACTGAAGTGTATTTACTTTGTGGAGCCCAACTTTTCACAGATTCTTTGATCACACACCCCTTTATTTCCCATCATCCTTATGATCCTACCATGGGACTAGAGTTCTGGGAAAGAGCTATGGGAAATAAACCGTATCCGATTGCAAAATGACCACAGTCTTTCCCCTTCCTCAGTGTCCATGCTCTTTGTAATGTGACTGCAGCATTTCCCACCAAGCACTGGAGAGTGTGTCCCATCCTTGAATCTAGGCCGGCCTTGTGACTTGCTTTGGCCAATAAAATGTACCAGAAATGATAGGGTGGCGTTTCTGGGCCTCGGCTTCAAGAGACCCTGCATGCTTTCACTTCCTCGTAGAAGGAACTCCACCACCGCCACAAGAGTGAGCTCGAGCTATCCTGCTGCAAGATGAAAGACCACTACAAGGATGGGCAAGGATTCCCAGCAGAGGGTCCCCTGGACCAGCCAGCACCCAGCCAATGCCACCGCTGACCGAAAACACATTCATGAGTCCTGCGGAGAGCCGAAGAACTGCCCAGCTGAACTCAGCTCAAAAGCTCACTGGAAGAACTGTGAACTAAGTAAGTGGTGGTTCTTTTAGCCACTAAATTTGGGAGAAGCTTGTCATGCAGCAAGAACTGGGATGTGTGTGTGTGTGTGTGTGTGTGTGTGTATAGGATCACCTTGAAGCAAGTATATTTTTTAAAAGTAAACAATCTGCAACTTTTAGGGCCTTATTATTCATAACGAGTAACGATTCTAATACATCAATCTGTGTCAACCAGGCTGGAATGGAGAACCTACACAAACATGGGGTTTGGGCCCTATCTTTGCTATTTCAAGGAGACAAAACCCTGCTTCCTACATGCAACTGCCCACAAGGCCATCTTCCCAAACCTCATCTCATTCAACAGGCTTCTTTTCTGCTTCCAGCTTCAAGGATAACTTACTTCAAGGATAACAAACCTTACTCTTTCTGCCCAGATGGGAGATTTACTTTGCTTCGTCTGCAGCTTCGGGGGGGGGGGGGGGGGGGGGGGGGGGCGGGGCCAAAGAAAAGGGGGGGTTTGCGGGGGGGGGGGGGGGGGGCGGG
Organism: Mirounga leonina; assembly: GCF_011800145.1. NCBI lineage: Eukaryota > Metazoa > Chordata > Mammalia > Carnivora > Phocidae > Mirounga > Mirounga leonina. The sequence continues at coordinate 11,934,315 of NW_023270436.1, forward strand.
GGCTGGGGCGGGGGCGGGGGCGGGGGCTGGGGGTGGGAAGGGAGGCTTTCCATGGCTGTGCGAAGCTGGAGCGAGCAACCCCAAGCCGGGCAGTTGCAGAAAATGAGATCTGGAAGGAAGGTATGGTAACAGGCCAAGGAACTTGCCAATGAAATGGCTGTTGGTGGAGTGGCTCTTGCATGCAGCCCTGCCATCTTGTAAAAAAGGGTTTTATTTGTCCTTTTTTGTGAGAGTCCTGGGAAGCAATCATTAAAGGAACAGACCCGAGGCAGTCGGCACAGGTCTGGGAGAGTGTGCGCCTGCCCGGCCTCGCTCTGCACCCACCCCCACTTTTACAAGGGGCCAACTGGGTTGCAAGGTTAAAGCCAGAGGGGACCAATTGGTGTTGTGGGGCTTTTTTACAAAGTGCAAAGGATCAAAGTAATTAGCAAAGGGCGAGAGACCAGGCCTGTTAGAGAAAGAAGCCAGCCACCCAACGCCTTCAGCACACACACGCGCGGCTCGTCTTCCCCAGACCTGCTGCTAAGGTCTCCTGAGAGCGCCAGGAAAGGGCCCATTGCGGGGTGCACTGTGCTGGAGGGGGCTCCTGTGGTGTCAGGCAGGAAGTGGACCCAGAAGGAGCCAACTCTGAGCCAGAAGGGCTTTGAGGGATCTCTAGGTAGCCTGAGAGAGAGAGAGAGAGAGAGAGAGAGAGAGAGAGATTCATTGCATTGCTCCCTTCTTGCTTCCAGTGGAGGCTCGCGTGGCTAGACCCAGACTTGGAGAACAGGATGAGGGAATAATGGACTCCTACGGAGCACTTCCAAAGCTTATCTGCTGTGATAATGGCAGGCCACGACTTAGGATGGAGCAAGGCATTGTCCAGAGGATTATTTTAAGTGGTCTATGGACAGAACTTTAAATTATATAGAATTACTCAGTAAATGTCTTCTTTCTTCCCCTTCCTTCCTTCCTTCCTTCCTTCCTTCCTTCCTTCCTTCCTTCCTTCCTTCCTTCCCTCCTCCTTCTGTCCTTCCTACTTTCCTCCCTCCATCCCTCCCTCCCCCTCTCTCTCTTTCTGATTCTACCAAGAAGAAGGTCTCTTTGGTGCCAGAGTGCTGCGGAGGCAGACTAGGGGCCTTTAAAGATGTCCACCCTTGTGGCTATGTTACCTTCCCTGGCAGAAAGGTCTTTGCAGGTGTGATGAAGATTAAGGCCCCTGAGATGGAGAGATTGTCCTGGATTATCCAGGTGGGACCAGTCTAGTCCCAGGTGCCCTTCAAATCCAAGAACCTGCCTTGGCTGTGGAGAACCAGGAAAACGGGAGTGTGACAAGGATCGGGTGACCCGCGGCCAGTCCCGAGACGTAAGGGGACGTGTGCAAGGTCAGGAGAGAGGCCTCCTGGAGGTAAAAGTAGCCCCCAGCTGACAACCAGCAAGAACATAGAGACTTTGGTCCTGCACCTGCTTGGGACTGAATTTTGCCAGCACCCTAATGAGCAAGGGAAGGATTCTCCCCGGGGCTTCTAAAAAGGACTGTAGCCCTGCCCCACCGAGACTTCTGACCTGCAGATCTGTAATATAATCTGTTGTTTTAAAATATTAAATTTGGGGTGCCTGGGTGGCTCAGTTGGTTAAGCGACTGCTTTCGGCTCAGGTCATGATCCTGGAGTCCCTGGATCGAGTCCCGCATCGGGCTCCCTGCTCGGCAGGGAGTCTGCTTCTCCCTCTGACCCTATCCCCTCTCATGTGTTCTCTCTCTCTCAAATAAATAAATAAAATCTTTTAAAATATTAAATTTGTGATAATCAGCACTTTCTCCCCTTGTTTACAAAAAAAAAAAAAATCAGCGAGCGAGAGAGAAGCCACTCAAAGCTTCAGGAAGGTCGTAATAGTTAAGATTTAATACCATTGTCAGGTTTCCATTGCATTTATTTCTAGGAAATAAATAGGAAGGAAAAAAGTGGTTGGAGCAACGAACCAGATGAGGCTGTGGAGCACAGGATGACAACCAGGCTTTCGAACCAGGCAGAGCTGGCTTTGACTCTTGGCTCTGCCCCCTTAAAAACTGTGTGACTTGGGTGACCTACCTTGACTTCTCTGAGCCTCAGTCTCCGTATCTACACAAAGGAGCCAATGAGAAAGCATTCAGGGGGCTGAGTGAGGATGAAACAACGTGCTCCCAGCTCCCAACGTGCAGTAAACAATATAATCTGTGATTAGTACTCTTCGCTGCCCCCCCCAGTGGCGAGGCCATTCACGTATTATTGCCTGTGATCTCTGCCTCCAGCGTTGGAGGACTGCCCTGAGGGGTGTTCTGGGCCAGGCTGGAGCAGACAATGTCCAGGCCCACCAGGCCTGGGCTGGTCTCTGTCACCCTGACATGCAGAGAAAAGCCGAGAGGAAGGAACCCGCAGAGCGGTGTGAGGCTGGGTGGCCAAGCCGGCCTGCAAGATCCTCTTTCTCCTCCACATCGAGGCTCTGGCCCTTTTCAAGGATGGGGACTGAAGAGGGAACATGCCTAGGCTGGGAACAGAACCCTTCGAGGCTTCTCAGCCCTGACCAGGGAGATGGCAGGGAGGGGCATTTGTGCCTGGGGGCAACTGGGGGTGTGGTGGGGGAGAGAAAAAAAGGCAGAAAAAGGGAGTGCTTTCTTTCTCTGCATCTTGGGCTGTGCTTAAAACAAGTGTGGCTTAGGGGATCCGAACCGGCTGGGTTTAGGATACCTGGCTCTGTCAGTTACTCACTGTGTGGCTTTGGACAACTTCCTTCCCCTCTCTGATGATAACCATAGCTAATGCTCATTAAGCCCTGATTTCGTGCCAGGCTCTATTCTAAGCACTTTACAAATATTAAATAATTCACATACCGACATAGGTATGATGATTATCATCATTTTTGCACGTGGCAAGACAGAGGCATAGAGATTCCGCAATTTGCCCCGCATCACACAGCTGAAAACAGGGCAGATCCAGGATTCAATCCAAGGCAGTTTATACTTCGGTTAGTATATGGGGATTTATTATTTTCAAGACTCTGTATTTGTTGTTGACTCTTTAAATCTTTAAGCGCTATATTTTCTTAACTCATTTTTTTAGTTGTAATCCTGACTCTGAGGTCACACAAGGGTGTTTATCAGTAAGCTAGGCGGCTACAGACCCAGGCACCCTGACTTACAGAGAGCACTTCTCTTCCTCTATTCGTTAAGCCAGCACACACTTATTCATTGCCTACTGCATACCCCATAGCGCGCATCTATTATGTCCCCGCTGTGGCTTCTTTGCCCTGTCCCATACCCTGGTCCTTGGCGTGCCCTCAGTACCCCCATCCCACCCCCGGTCCTGTGCTCAGGAGGCCAAGCCCTTTGTAGACCAGCATTTGGGACCCTGTCAGCAAGCTGAGTTGTCTGCCAAAGCAGTGGCAGGATCCGCTGCAGCTTGCCGGAGCCCTGCCTGAGACCCTCATGGTTCCCGGACACCCGCCAGACTTCTGGGGGTCTCCCACTAAAAGGGCGAACCCCACCCAGGCAGGGCTCCTGGGCTTACATGCTGTCTTAGAAGAAATCCAATAGACGTAGAGCCAAGGAGGAGGCTGTGGGCGGGGGACCAAGGCTCAGAAAAGGCGGGGGAGGGGGCGTCCCAGAGCTGGTTCTGCCAATAAACCTCTGAGAGGGAGGAGGGCCCAGTGTTTGGGCCTGCTGAGCAGAGGGCAGTGGCTACAAGCCTGAGACAGCCTATGGATTTGTTAGGGTCGGCGGGATACCATGGTGACATCAGAGGCATTTAAGCTCTCCCCTCCTCCCTGCCTTGCTCTACTCCTTCCCATCTGGGACTCTCTCACTTTGGGCTTCCAAGTCACTCCTTTCAAAAGAAAAGTGATCAATGAGTTTGAGACAATCTGGAGGCTGTAAAGGTTGAATTGCAGCTCAGCCACGTCACTCAGTGGGGGACTTTAGGCTTGTTACTTAATGCCCCCAAAGCTCAGTTTCTGCACCTGTATAATGGGCATGCTGATGGCGTTCTGTTCACTGCTAAGTGTCTCTGCAGAGGAGTCTATGTTTCTTTGTTTGGCCACCACATATCGCTCTCAATCTGTCCCTTCCCTGGATCTGGTTTCCCCCAGACCACCTAACCCTCAGTATGCTGACTTCTCTCAGGCCTTCACCAACTCCCCCGCCCCCCGCTTTTTTTATTGTGCTTCTCCCGTGCTCCTCCTTGAGAACCGCTCTGCTTCCTGAGTCCTCCCTCCCACTGCCATCAACACGTGGGGTCTCACGGCGTTCCCTCCCCCTTCCTGTCTTTGCACACATTGTTCTTTCTGCCCGGACTGCTTCCCTGTCCTAATTGCTGCCTAATTACCTACACTCAAAAGCTTGCTTAGCCTTCAAGGCCCTGATGAAATGATTTTTCTCACGAGGAGCTTCTTTTGGTTCTGTCCCCTCTGTGGTTTTCCTAGCCCCTTCTCAGTGCTTGTGAAGAATAACTAGGACAATGAGCACACCAGTAAGGGCCAGGCTGTGTACCTGCAGCATAATGAATGTGCCCTTACGTGTTGATCATTATTAAGTCCTGGGTTGGTTGTACCAATGGCCTCCCTGGGGCCATGTTCTCTGTCCTGTCACCTTGTCCTCCCCTCTGATTCTAGACTCAGCCATGTGACTTACTTTGGCCAACAGAATAGTAACGAACTCGATGTGAGTAGAAGCCTGAAAAAGCACACAGGTGTCTTTTTCCATGGACTCTCCAGGCCCCCTGTGATTGCCTGGGCTAGCCCGCTAGAGGGTAAGACAGGTCTCTGTCGCCCTTCTAAGGCAAGGAGCTAGTTATTACAGCTAAGGCCATCCCAGATCAGCCAACAGCCAGCCAACTACAAGACATGTGGGCGAGCCCCAATGGAGACCAGAAGAAACACACAGCATGCCTAGTCAAGACCAGCAGAAATACCCAGCTGACTCCAGGACTCATGAGTAACAATACATGGTTAAGTCTTGGGATGGTTTGTTATGCACCAACAGGTAACTGATACAATCATCCCCACTAAGTACTTCCTGTGTATCAGAAAACCCCACTAGACACTCTATAAACATCATAAGATTGGTCCTCACCTGAATTGGGCATGATTCCCATTTTAAAGACGACACTGAGGCTGAGCGGGTTTGCCTCATCTCCAAGCCAGCGACCCTAGAAAGCGGTTCTGTGCCTTTCCTGGGAGTCTGATCCTGGCTTCTCTACTTTCTGGTGGTGTGACCCTGGACAAGTGTCTTTTACTTTTTTGTGCCTCAGTTTCCTAATCTCTGAAGTAAACATGATAACCGTTACTGTGGTTATGGAGTTGTTGTATTGAGATTGATAGAATGTTTGCCAGAGCCAATCACATAGCGCTCAGTAAAAACATTAGATATTCTGTTTTGCTTTCTGTTCCTTTTTCTTCGGTTGTCTGAGAACCTGGTATTTTTACAGTAGTTCTCTCTCATGTAGGTGAAGGCTCCTTGGAGCCTGGGTCTGTGTCTAACTATTCGGGGTGCCCCACCCCAGTGCTTTGCCCAGAGTAGCTGCTTAACAAATATGTACTAAAAAGCTATTTTAACTCTTTTCGCTGGAAAATAAGAGTGAACTTAGTGTTCTCAGAAGAGGAGGGGGCCAAGAGGACATGGGGGAGAATGATGAGATCTAGCTTAGTATGAGGGCTGTAAGTTAGACTCAGAAAAGAACTTCCCGGGAGCACAGCGGAGCCACGGATTTGTTTTTTTGTCATTGTTGTCTGGGTTTTGTTTGTTTGTTTTTTTCAAAGGAGGCGTTCTGCTTTTCCCTAGAGCTCTCTGAGCAAATTTGCAGGCTCTCAAGGAGGCAGAATTTTCAGTCTATTTGGAGACCAGGGGGTGGTACTGAGCAGGTGACCCCTCACTGCCCTTGCCTGCTCCAGGGATCCTTCTGAGACTGGAGGAGAAAGCAGACAGCTCTCCTGCCTGTTCCTTTCCACTCTTTTTCTTTGCAGCTGTCCCTGCATTTCAGAGTTCACATCTCTGCCAGGGACTCTATTTTGGGATTTGTGGGAACAGGCTGGTTTCGGCAAATGGGAAGCTCTAGAAATCTCAGCAAGCTTGTTCCCCTGGGCCTCCCGGCCTCCTCTGAGGGCAGGAGCGATTCGGAGGGGCTGCCCCCGGGGGCCCCGTGTCCCAGACGTGTGCAGCCTGGAGGGCACGATGGCCCTTTCCCAGCAAATGCCCCGCAGCCGGGGACGACGGCAGCCGCGGAAGCCAGCGCGCCTCCAGGCCGGCGGCCCCGCGCTCTGCCGGCCCAGGTGGGGCTCTCGGGCGGCCGGCGGCGGGGCCCCCAAGTCTGCACACGCAGAGCCTGGCTTCCGTGAAAACCGACACCGAAGCCCCACCCCACCCCCGGTCTCTTTCCACACGGAGAGCAGGGGCAGGTGGCTGCGGGAGAGCCCGGCTCCGTCTGACTCTCAGAGGAGCCGTGGGGCCGTGGCCTTAGGGGTGTGCGCGGCCGTGTGGCCACAGGCAGGTGGCCGTGCACGTCTGTGAGTCCGCGTGGGCACCGGAAGCTCTGAATCTGCCGCGGCTCCCGGCTGTGCGTTCACGCGGCTGGGCCCGCCTGCGCATGCGCGTAGCTGCGGCGTCGCCGCGAGGAGCGCGAATCGGTTGATTTGCGCACGCGCGGGCGTTGCGTTGCTGTGCCTGCTTCCCTCACGTTCTAGAGGCTCTTACCTCTAAATTTTTAATTCACTCGACGTGCCTTAGTCATATTTGGTCATTGTTTATGAAAGCTGGAAATCAGAGAAGCAGCATATACTCATATATAGGTATACGAAATATGTATACATATTATATATGGTTATATGTAATACATAATGATATAATTTTATCCAATTCATATATGTGACAATATAATATAATTTATACAAACAGGGACGCATGAACCCACCACCCAGAGAAAACCACTGTTCATACATTATATATTTTTTCTAGCCTTTTCTTACTTACTTAATTTATTTATTTATTTTTAAAAGATTTTATTTATTTATTCATGAGAGAGAGAGAGAGAGAGAGGCAGAGGGAGAAGCAGGCTCCCAAGGAGCAGGGAGCCCGATGCGGGACTCGATCCCAGGACCCTGAGATCATGACCTGAGCCGAAATCAAGAGTTGGACACTCAACCGACTAAGGCATC
>NW_023270436.1:11941485-11943501 GCF_011800145.1 Mirounga leonina
GACCTGAGCCGAAATCAAGAGTTGGACACTCAACCGACTAAGGCATCCCGTCATCCCAATGATATTTTTTTTTTAAAGATTTTTATTCATTTATTCATGAGAGACAGAGAGAGAGAGAGAGAGAGAGAAGCAGAGGGAGAAGCAGGCTCCCAAGGAGCAGGGAGCCTGATGTGGGACTCGATCCCAGGACCCTGAGATCATGACCTGAGCCGAAATCAAGAGTTGGACACTCAACCGACTAAGGCATCCCGTCATCCCAATGATATTTTTTTTTTAAAGATTTTTATTCATTTATTCATGAGAGACAGAGAGAGAGAGAGAGAGAGAGAAGCAGAGGGAGAAGCAGGCTCCCAAGGAGCAGGGAGCCCGATGCGGGACTCGATCCCAGGACCCTGAGATCATGACCTGAGCCGAAGGCAGACGCTTAACCATCTGAGCCACCCAGGCGCCCTAGCCTTTTCTTATTTAATAGATGTCCTGAAACATAAGCTCCATGACAGCAAGAACGGCGCTAGTATTCGCCACCGCTGAATACTTTATACCTGGCAAACACACACACACACACACATAGATATCACAGATATCACATATATATTATATATACACATACAGATAATATCATGACTGTGTAATGAAAAGGTTACATAAATATGTATTACAAATGAATGAATGTTTGAATACATTTCAAAATTTACCAAAAGTAAATTTACCAGAGTGGTTTTATAAATTGTCAAAGCATAAACTTTGTCAAGTAGAGTCATAATCTGCATAGAGTTCTATACTCTATTTTTTAAAAAATTTTTTTGCTATATTCATCATAAACCCTCCCCCCATCTTTAGATAGCACTCAAGTCAGTCGTGCTCACCTGCATGGCTGAGCGGTATTCCACTGTCGGGGCGAACCAGGGGTAATTTAACCTACCGCCCACTGGCGAATATGTAGATCATTTTCATCCATTGCAAACAAACTGCAAAAAGCACCCTTTGAGCCAACGTGGAATGCACATTTCTTAGCGTGAAGGAAGAGAAGGAGTTACCAGGTCAAAGGGTCTTCCCATTTTGGTGGGTTTTGCCTGCCATTTATGTTCGTACACAGTAGGTGCTCAATGAATTAGTGTTGAATGCACAAACCAGCAATAGCATAAGCCCAGCTCTAGGAAGACAGATGGTTTCATCCTCGGAATCCATCTCCTTCTGTCTATCAAAATCTCAGATGAACTTGTGGGGATAGGAAAGGAGACCAAGAGTGGAACGCCCCACTGAGGACCCCTTGCTGCTGACGTGGGGGACGGAGTCAGTCCCTGGGAGCGTGTTCCCTCTCCGGGCACCTGCCATCAGGGAAGGAAGAAGAGGAAGGAGGCCTCCAGGTGTGACGTCCTGGTTCCTCCTGCTGCCATCCATCAAGGGCCTCCTAATGGGATAATAGCCCTAATGTGTGAACATTGATTTCTGGGGTGACAGCAAAGCAGGGATGATTTACATTCAACTTCCCATCGGTGATGCACCACTGATCTCCATGGGCACTGAAATATTTACTAGGGAGAGCAGGACTAGAAGGGCCCTGGCTGGGGAAGTGAGCTGTGGGTTAGAGATTCAGGATCTGAAGCATCTTGCCTGAGGAAGAAAATCCCAGGAAGCAGATAAGGGCGGCCCAGGGATGTTCTGGAGCCAGGAAACAGCTCTGGACTCCAGGCCAGGGGGTGGGGTGGGGGTGCCAACCTGAGCCCGAGCCTGTCCCTCAGTTCTTGGGACTGGCACGAGATGGCACCTCCTCAGAAAGGCCTTTCCGGACCACCTCACTTAAGAGAGCCCCAATCACTCAATGTCGCATCATCCTACTGTCCCCCTCTTTTTTTAATTTTTAAATAAATTAGGCTTTACTTTAAATAAATAAGCCACCCCAGGCTCCAGGCCACTACCAGTCTGCTCTCTGTCAACAGAGATTTGCTTCCTCTGGAATTTCATATAAATGGAATCATACAGTGCATTGTCTTTTGTGTTTGACTCTTAGCAAGA
>NW_023270436.1:11943511-12027323 GCF_011800145.1 Mirounga leonina
ATGGAATCATACAGTGCATTGTCTTTTGTGTTTGACTCTTAGCAAGAAGAATCCATGTTGTGAGGGGTTCGGGTTCGGGTTGGGATCTGTGTTTGTTCCATGATATTCCTGAGGAGTATTCTATGGTGTGAATTAATACAATCTCTTTATCTAGTCACCTGTTGATGGACATTGGGTTGCTTTCATTGAGGGGGGTGATTACGACTACAGCTGCTGTGAACATCCATATACAGGTCTTTGTACAGACACACCTTTTCATTTCTCTTGGGGAGAAGACTGGGGAGAGACTGCTGGCTTGTCTGGTAAAGGTACCTTTATAAAGAACCGCCCAACTGTTTTGTAAGTGGGTCGGCCATTTCCATCACTGTCTGCGCCATAGGACAGTCTCGGTTGCTGCCCATCCTCAACATTGACTCCACGCCATTGTGGCTTTCTGCAGAGCACTTAACCTGATTTACTTTTCTCTGGGTACGTGTGTATGTGTCTGCTTCTCCCCAGTGGATTCCAAGTCCCCTGAGAGCAGGGACATGTCCTCCTGGCTTGTCACTGTGTCTGCACCCTTGGGAAGGAGCTTGGTGCAAAATAGGCACCCACTAATTTTGTACAGTGAACAGATGAACCCCTCCAGGCTGGCATTCCTTGGCGACTATGTGATTATCCTCAGCCTCGGAAGCCAAGGTGTCTCTCCCAGATTGGCCAACACATTCTCCCATGAGAAGGAGCCACTTCTTGCCCAGGGTGATGGCCCTCCCACCCAGTGCTCCTGGGTCTCCAAATCCAGGATACAAGGGGCACTCACATCTGGCTGAAAACCTTCTGTGGCTTCCCATCTCCTTTGCCTTGAGGGCCAGACTCCTGAACCTGCTGATAGGTTATGAGGACTGTGATCTTCACACTTGTCCTGTTGTATCTCACGGCCCTCCTCCCTTCGCTTGTGGTATCTGAACTCATTTGAATGTTTCATGATTTTCTTTTTCTTCATATCTCTGGGCCTTCACCACTGAGATCTGGAAAGGGAGAAAAAATGGTATTAACAACAGCAACCATAGAAAGTTCAAACATTGACCGAGCCCCTGCTCTATGTCAGAGACGGCTCTAATTATTTACAGGTACTGATAAGAGAAAGAATAATACAAAGAACAGTAACTATCATTTACTTTACATATATTCTTTTTTTTTTTAAAGATTTTATTTATTTATTTGACAGAGAGCTTGAGCACAAGCAGGGGGAGAGGCAGAGGGAGAGGGAGAAGCAGTCTCCCCACTGAGCAGGGAGCCCCATGCAGGTCTTGATCCCAGGACCCTGTGATCATGACCTGAGCCGAAGGCAGACGCTTAACTGACCGAGCCACCCAGGGACCCCTTACTTTACACATATTCTTTCGTTTCTTCCTCATCCAAACGCTGTGGAATAAGTACCACTATTGATCCATTTTGTAAATTGGGAAAAGAGAGGCACAGAGAGGTGAAGACACTTGCTCAAGACCATACAGCTTGCAAGTGAAAGAGTTAAACTTTGCCCCCCTCCACCAGCTCTGTCTAATACCAAAGCCTGACTGTGATATCTTTGGGGGATTCATCGGCTCCATTGAGCAGAGGTTATTCAGGTGGTGAAACGAGAGTGTATATTCTAATCACTGCCATTTGCTGAGTGACTGGCATTGTGCCAGAAAAGATGTTTTACTGGCTATCCCCCCAGTGGCCCAACAGATACACATACGGTCCCCATGTTGCAGGTGAGGTCAGCAAGTTCAAGGGGGATGAAGCATCCTATCCAAGGTCACATAGCCTGTGCGTGGCAGAGTCAGAATCTGAACGCTGGTTTGATCCTCCGTCCCTCCGCTTCCCACTTTCTGGCCTGCCCCACAGACTTCCAACTCATGGATGGCCCCCTGTCCTGCCCTGCCCTGCCCACTGCGTGTCACCTTCTAGGGCTCTCCAGCACTCAGAAGGAACCTGAGTCAGCAGCCTCAAGGTCCATGCCAGAAGGACATGGCCACCTGCATCCAGGCGAATGATAACTAAGACCCCATCAGCCCCACCCAAACGGTTGGCCAGGCAGTCCTGGGTCCTGCTCCACAGTGTGCAATGGATCCCTTGCATGGGGAAGGCCACTCACCCAATGAAAGGTCAACTCTCAGCTGGGCCAAAACCCTGGGAAGACTGATGGGTAACTTGTTTCCAGTTCATGGGTTGCTCTGGGTCCTGAGGTCATGCTGCCCAGGTATCTCAATGCCACACCTTTTGTCTGCATAAACAGGCTGTGGAAAATCACACACAGACACACACACGCACCCACAGACATACACGCATGCATGCTTGTGCAAAATCATTCTCTCTACCACCCCCGTTACACAGTGCATACGCAAACACATCCATAGATGGGCATTCTCCCCCACCTGCCTATGTAACACACCCATGTGTGCATCTGCAGTACGTGCACTCCCCACACAACACAGCGTAAGGTCCACAGCCGATGCACACTCCTACCTCCTGCACACTCACACACAAGCACGCTTCCGCGGGTAGTGGAGCATGGCATCAAAATGTACGTGTATCTGCACACACGTTCCCATGATTTATGCAATCACACGCATTCAGTCATTCACACGTACATGCATATTGTCCACATAGATGTACAGATATGCACACTTCTGTGTGCACGAAAATACACGAAATTACTCCCCCACAGCTACACTCATACAATATGTATATGGAAACATTCAGATACCGCAAATAGATATACATATGTATACATACACACATGTGTCCACATACACGCCCAGTCACACTCATCCATACTCAGGCATACACGCCTATCAGTCCATGCAGATGTAACATGTATGTCATATACAAGAACACATATGCACAGCCTCACATACAGAGTCAAGTATAAAATGCACGTATTTCTGCCAACATGATCCCCGACACACAGAAATTTGCACACATACACACACCCATATGCCAGACGTACACACTTATCTAAACATACCTTATGTGTGTGCATCGCCAGGCATGTCGGGACGTGTGAAGCCATGTGTACACACGTGTATATCCAGATACAAAGTACACATCTCCCGTGCAGATGTGCACAGCACTTATGTATGTCCCCATGTCCTCTTCTCTGATTTGGCCCCGAATTCTGCACTTCTTCAACTTGCTTTGCACATCCTAGAATCTTTGTGGACCTAATCTTCTCTCGATCCATAGTCCCTGCTGAAACTCTCATTTCCTGCTTGGAATATCCTAGCGAAATGTCCCATCATGACACACTTCATTTTCAGAAGACACTTGATACTCTTTGGAGACGGGCAGGGGGCCCTGGCGTATCTGCCAGAGGTCCTGAGGGGCCAGGGCCGGGTGAGCTCTGGATGTCACCGGCATCCAGTGAGATGGATCCATGCTTTATTTATTTGCAGGCAAAATCACACCTCCTCTCAGGGCTCTACATCTCCTGGTCAGAAATTCTCTCTCCCTCTCTGTCTTTCCACTGCACATTATTTATACCTGTGCTTTTAAAGGCCAACACCTTTGCCCCATATTGGAGTCTTCTGGAGAATGAGCTCCCACAGGGCAGAAAACGTGTCTAAATTGCTTTGTGCTCCCCGTGGCTGGGCTGCCCGATCCCCAATAGTTGCAGGTGTTCAATACAAACAAATTGAAACATCTCCTGTTTTGATGCTACGATGCATGAGACTGGATTGGTGACAAGATGTCAATCAAGACTTAACCAAGCACGCTGACCAACCAGCCCCTTCCAGGAGATGGCAACCTACGGTATTTCGTGGACTCAAACATACCATGGACAGTAGATGTGCCATGATTTCGAATCTCACTGGGCAAGGAGAGACAAGGCTATCATTAGCTTCAAAATGTGTTTCCTTGATCACTTGGCATTTTTATCTGATACTCACTGAAAGAGCTCTTTTAGGTTTATTTAGACATGTCTTTGCATCACATTCTGGCACATGCTTAAAAAGAGGCACCTCAGCAAAAGAGATCAATTAGGGACTTCCCTACACTTCACCGGTTCTGAGTCCCAAGTTTTTCCACATCACTTTTTAAATCAGCATTGTTGATCTCATCTTTCATATGATTTCATCCTGGATGGACACATCAAGGAAGGGCATGGGTGATGCAGCGTTTCGTAAAAACGTGCTTCTCTATTATTTCTAGAATTTTTTTTCAAGGTTTGGGCACTCATTTCAAGTTCGGATGCCAGTGCTTTCTTGATCTTACCAGAAGGTGCCCAGTGAAGTTCTCAGACATAATGAGGGCTCACACAGGATGGGAATTGTCTGCTTCCCAGCTGGTCTATCTGGACAGCCGGAACAGGGACTGTCTTATTTGCTGTCTTTGGCACATCGCATGTGCTCAAAATAGAAAACATGCCCAGAACAAAATAAGGGAAGTAGTAAAGCATCTCTGGGTTCTCCCACACATCTGAGAGGTTCTCTGGGCCAGTGGGCACCTTCTTTGTCCCACGAGATTGCAATAACCACAAGAAGGGAGCTGGCATCATCTCAGACCCTTCCGGGCAGGTGCCTGGCTCAGAAAAGCAGGTGGAGAGGAAAACCAGAGGTATTCAGGTAGAGTGGTCAAACACCCCAATTCTGCTTAGTTTCCCATCTGAGTTCTTCTTTCCCAGCACATGGCTGGGTGGGGACAAGTTACAGCATCTCAATTTCCTTGTCTATTGGAGGGATATAGAAACATTGACTTCACAGGAATGCCATGAGGGTCACCTAGAGTTTTATTTTCTTTCTTCATTTGACAAATGTTTGTTCCATCACTGACTGTGATCCAGGCACAAGGGACACAAGAATGAACAAAAAGATATGTTGTCTCCCTCTGTAGAATGCAGCAACCAGGACAGGTCCCAACCCTCTGCGGGCATTGGAATCACCCTGAGAACTGCCCCCCAACACATACACACACACACCCCTGCTGAAAGTCTGAAGTAACTGGCCGGCAGTAGGACCCACTCAGGGGCATTTTTTAGAGGCTCAGTTGGTTCTGCAATGCATCAGAGTTTAGGATCATGGAGGAATATCTAGTGCATTCAAAATGCTTCATAAAAATACATAATGTCATTATTATTTGTTGGCTTCACCTCATTTATCCCCTCATTCCCATCCCCCCCCCCCAATTCCTGCACCCAGAGCACGTTAGTGAAAAAGAGATTCAGCCCAAGAAAATGAGAGCTGGCATCTGAAACCAGGCCCGTCTGGTTCTCTCCCTCCTCTCCTTCTCTCCTCTCCCCTCCCTTCCCTTCCTTCCCCAACAAAATATTGCAAGCAAATGAAATCATGGAGAAAAACGTAAGGGCACCATGTTTCCAACACCCAGAGTGTTCCAGTTCATTATGTGTTCATTCGACAAATATTCATTAAGCGCCTCTATATAGGTTCACAGAGTAGTAGACCGACCAGATAGTGCTGCCTTCATGGAACTTCCAGTTTATCATATTTGCTTTAGATGTTTTTCTCCCCGAGAATGATGTTCTTACTAACATAACACAAACTCCCCATGTAGCCCTTCCTTTTCTTATTTCCCTCCTGCCCAGTAGGGGCATAAAAGCTTCCCCAATTTTTTGCAATTATTAACCCACCTATTTATCTCACATTTATTCATTATTGCTGTATAGCATTGCTTTGTATGTTTTAGAACTTCTTATACATAGTGTCTATATATATATATACACACACACACATATATATATAAAATATATATATTTCACTCACTATACTATTTTCTCCAGCCATCCCTGTCATGCATATAGCTTTGCTGTTTCACTGTGTAGGGCATTTCATTATAGGATGCCAGAACTGTGGGTTTAACCATTCTCTTCATGAGGGACACCACGTTGTTTGCATGTTTACAATATAAATGTGGCAATGGACATCTTGGTATGTGCCCACTGGTAAATGTGCATGAGAGTCTCGTGGGTCTATGCTAAGGAGTACGATTGCTGAGTCATGCAAGGTGCGCACGTTAGCTTTACACGATAATTCTAAATTGCTCTTCAAATTGGGTGGAAACCAACCTACTCTCCCAGTGCAGACTATCCGTTGCTCAACCACCCCTGGTGTTCAATTTCTGTCAAGCAGATGGGTATGGGGGGAAAAAAGAATGTCTCCTTTTGTTTACCACTGACACTTGCTTATTAGTGAGAATAGACATCTTTGCGTATACTTATGGGCTATCTGGACTTCCTTTTGCTGTGAAATGCATGTTCTTATCCTTGTTCCCTATTTAAACATCAGTTTATTCATCCTTAGGTCTGAGCTCTTAACCACTACGGCCCACCAGCTTCTCCAACTGAGCAAAACAAATGCAAAACAACGCAAAGGGCGCTGGAGGCAGAGACCTTCTTCCTCCAAGGGCCGAGAAAGCAGCCCTTATTGACTGGTTTCTATCACTCATCTGATTAAAGGTACCACTTACTTCCAAATGCTTAGAGCCAGGGCTGGAGCCATTCATAAAACTCATATTGAACGATCGGCTTTCACAAAGTTTGCCTTAATGTTTTTGCGCGGTATTGATCTGTGGGGGAACTATAAAAATTGACACCAGAATAAACTTTGAAAGACGGCTCTCGCTCAGCCGAACTGGGATCAATGCAAATCGACCAGGGCAATGAGGGAGGGGAAGAAACAGCCCCTTCTCCATTAGCTGGTCCCCGCTCGACCAGCACAACTCTTCTGGATCTTTCTTGGCTGTGCTTAGGGACTCAAACGCAGATGCAGGGGTGTTCAGGGTAAGTGTTTGAAGGTGGAGGAGAGTTTTCATCCTGAGGTGAGAGATGCCTAGGTTCTTAGTGGCACCTGAGAAATGTCCTTTTCCCTTAGAAATCTGTTTCCCCCTGTGGTGGCAGTGAGGCGTGAAGAAGCCGGGGAGAGGAAGCAGTAAAAGGAGCATGTACTGAGCATTTACTATGTCCCAGGTGTTGGGGCTGGACACTTTGCAAACACTCAGGAGGTAGGGTAGGGTTGTCTCCACTGATAACTGCCAAATGACCTCAGACAAGTGACTCGACCTTTTTGAACTTCCCTTGACTCCCGTAAATTGTAGAGCATTGTAACACCTACCTTCCAGGATGGTCTTCCGGTTTCAAGGGGTTGGCATGGTGCTTAAAGCAGAGCATGAACCTACAGAATGTTCTTTGTGGGGCGCCTGGGTGGCTCAGTCCATTGAGCGTCTGCCTTCAGCTCAGGTCATGATCCCGGGGTCCTGGGATCGAGTCCCGTGTCAGGCTCCTTGATCAGTGGGGAGCCTACTTCTCCCTCTGCCTGCCACTCACCCCCTGCTTGCGCTCTCTGTCTCTCTGTCAAATAAATAAATAAAATCTTAAAAATAAATTTTAAAAAATGTTCTTTATTACCTAAGTCAGTCCTAACCACAGCCCTGCAACTAGAACAGTGTCATTCCCACATTGAAGAAGTAGAGACTCGGCTCAGAGACGTTAAGTGATTCTCCCAAGATCACACAGCTAGTAAGTGACAAAATTTGAACTCAGGACTCTACGTTCCAAACCCATGCTCTTTCTCTGCATAATTATCAGTCTCGGGGTGAGGGAAGCACACGGCTCTCAGATCAAAGGCCTGAGAGCTCCCTGAACTGTGGACAACTTGAGGTCTCCCTACATTGTCACCCTGAGATAAGCATTGTTAACCAACCCCGGGAGCATCACCTCCCAGGGACCTTGGAAGTTTGGAGGTAGATTCCGAGGAGCCAAGCATTACGGGCGTCACTGTAGGAAGAAGCACTGGGGAGATAAATGTGTGTTATGCACCGATTTATTCCAAGAGTACTTACAGAGACCTTACTATATGTTGGGCACTGCGCTAGGGGCCAGGGAAATAATGTGGAACATTGCTGAGGTCAGTCCTAAGTCAAGACACAGAGTGGATGATGAACTGATGGGGGATGATGTGAGGGGCAAATGTGGGAACACCAGAGCTACTTTCCCAGAAAGGCATCTCCATTGAAATTAGAAAGACTCAAAGGACATCTTAAAATGCAGATTCGGAGGCACTTCCTTTAGGAATTCTGGTTCAGTATGTGGAGGGTGGGGAGAAGGAAACTGTTCCTAGGTGAGCAGACAGCCAGGTTGGGCAACCTCGAGGCTACTTGACCTCTTAAGATAGTCTTTCTCAACCCTGGCTGCACATTAGAATCACTGGGATGCTACAGAGAATCCCAGTGGCCGGGCCCATATCCAGATCAAGAGAACAGGAATCAGCAGGCTGTAGGTGGGGCCTGGGCATCAGCAATTTTGCAAGGTCCCCAGGTGATTCTGATTCATGTGGAAGGTTAAGAATCACTGCTTTGGGAGGCAAAGGCAGTGTTTGGACCAGCAAGTACGGAGGAGGAAAGTCAGGCTGCCTTGAACTTCCTTTGAGTGGATAAGAAGGTTAATAGCATGTGTTAGGCACTTAGTGCATACCAGCCCCTTTCCCAACTACCAGCGAATTGACTTAACCTTTACAAAGGCCGGGCATGCCATCATTCCTGTCGCCCTGATGAGGCCATCGAGACCGAGCGAGGTTGAGTTACAGCCCTGAGTCACAGAGCTGAGATGAATCCCACCCAGTGCATCCCTCAAGATGCCCATGGACTTTGTGCAGCCACAGAGGCTGTGAGAGCATCACGGGGGCAAGAGACGTGGGCAGTTGCTCCCTCAGACCTATTTCTGGGCCATCGGCCAAGTAGGGCAATGAGTATTTTGCTCTGGACATCGGCGGCAGCGGGGGCGGGGGGAGGAGCGGGTGGGCAGGAGGGAGCTTCCTGGGTGCTAATGGATGCCACGTGAGCAGAAAACACCCCACGGTTAAGAGTGCATTTATTATCTCCGTCTCTCCCACCAGCAAATTTATGACCGCTTCCAGTTCTGACTTCAAAGCGCAGCACAAAACCAGCAACCACCCCCTTCCCTGTGCCTCTTCTCCTCTCCATTTATTTATTGATTTATTCCCTTTTCTCTTGGGCCCGCGGAGTTTGCTTTCTTCAGATGCCCTTCTGTGGTGGAAACCAGTCCGATGCCAAGAAAGAAACCTCCCCTCGGGCTGGTCGTCACTTACTGGGGAGACTCAGGGACTGGAAGGTCCCCCTACCCCACACCATAAATAACCTTTCTCCCGCCCCAACCCACAAATCACTCCAGACTTTTGGAGTAAATAGTAATTGCTGTGTTTTCCCCCATGGGCATAGCTGAGGGTATATGTATGTGCATGTGTGTGCTTAATTTAATTTTTTTTTTTTTTTTTTGAGCCTTGTAAAAAGCACCTTCTGTTCTACCCACTGCTTCTAAACACTCTTTTAAAGGGATTACTGCTCTCTGCCTCTGGAGTCAGGGGCTTGGAAAGGTACTGTAGGATGGAGATTTAAGGCAGCTCCTGGGAGCTCAGAGACACACCAGCTCAGCTCAGGGCCAGAGGAATGTTTTTCTATTGTTTTACTTTGGGCACAGACACTCTGACACCCTTAACACCCTTCCCTCTATACCCATCACCACTGCCCCGGCTCTGGCCTAGGTTATTCTTCTTCAAGATGCTCCTGGCTCGTCCCCCTCACTGGCTGGACATCCCTGCTCTCTCTAATCTGTCATCCGTGCCAGCCACCCCTGGGATGACCTTTCTGAGCCTCTGATCTGACCATGGTGCAATGCTAATCATTATTTCTGGGCCCTGCCTTAAAATCTTCCAGCAGCCGTCTGTCCTTGAGTGCCTCCTCCTGAGCAGATCTGGGGATGGGGATTTGAAGGCAGGTATTTTATCTGAGAGAGGCTAGCAGGAAGGCGGAGGGAGGGGACGGAACAGCGAGCCAGAGAAGGGAGGAGAGGCAGGGCTGGTTACTCCTGTGGGTACCTGGGGCTCGGTCCCTGGGGAGCTCAGGGGATGGGTGTAGAACGGGCTTCCGGCCGCAGAAGTTTCTCATCCTTTGTTTAGAGTCACCTCCAAGGGTGTTCACTCATCTGTCCTTCTGGGTTGTGCCTGTGCCTGGCTGAGCAAACCTTCTGCAGCTTTGGAGAATGCACAGCAGAGACGGGGTGATGCAGGGTGGGCATGGGGTGTGGACCCTGGATCCTGGGGATGTGGCATGGGTGGTGACGGACGCCTGCCACACCTCCCGTCACTTTTAGGATAAAGCCCGAACTCCTTTACATGACTCAAGAGCATCTCCAGGAGGTGACTCTGTCTGAAGTTTCAAGCCTCATTTCTTTCTCCGGTTGTGTCGCCATCTAGCACCTTCCACTCCAGCAGCATTGAACTCCCCTTACACCCCCAAATGGATCTAGGTATTTCAAACCTCCATGTGGTTGCCCGTGGGACTCCCTCTGTCTGGATGCCCTTCCTGACCATGTCCCCTTGAGGGTGGCTCCACTTGGGTCTGCACTCAGTTTGAGCATCATCTCCAGGAAGCTCTTTCTGATCTCCAGGTTGGAGCGTCTGCCCCTCCTCTTCGGTTTGCCCCACTATACACTGCCCACATTTGTACCAGAGCGATTGTTCATTTAAAATGTATACCCGTGCTTAGGTGTCTGTCTCCTCCACCAAAGTCAAATCCTAAGGGATGGGACTCATTGCTATATGCATCATAACTTAGTACGTACTCAATAAATGTTGAATTCGTGGATGGATTAAAATGGCCTGTATGACAGGCCCCTTCGGTGGGCTTTCCTCTTTCCCAGCTAAGACACAAATCCTTTACCCATGGTCTCAGCGCACCCCCATCTGGAGGAGGAATAACAGTGGGGTACACTGGCAAATGCAGGGACTTTGGAATCAGAAGGCCTGGGTCCCAGAACGTTCTGGAATGAGAACTTGCCGCTTGTTGGCTCTGTGACCTGGACAGTGGCGCTCCCCTTTGCGCCTCTCTGAAGGGGTCAGACTGGCCTCGACCGGACTATCATTCCGCCTGGTCTTTCCTTCTCCTCCCACAGCAGAAACGATGGCTGTGTGGAGTGCTGGGTGTTTTCTGGGTCCCGCCTGTCTCCGCTGGGCTCTGTGCTCTGGGAGGCTGAGCTGCGTGGTTTTGTTGAGGGCCCCCGTGCCCTGTGGGTTCCAGGTGGGCCTAACAGGAGGAGAGCATTGGCAGGAAATCAGAAAGTGGGGGGGACACGACGTTAGGGTGTTTGTTTCTCCAGGTCCCTCAGGGCAGGGTTGCTGTCCTAGGGGGGAGAGAGGGAGAACACAGGCAGCATGAGTGCTGTTTTGTAGTAGAGTATGCCGGTGAAGAACAGGGGTTTGGAGTCCGACAAATCCTAGCTGTATGACGTGGCGCTGTGGTTTCCACATCGGTGTGGTGTGTATAAGGCATTCGGCACAGAGATGGTGGCAGGTGGAAGATACTAATTATGAGATCTATGGGATTACTGCTCTGCTCCCAGTCCTCTCGCCACATTGTGGTTGTAGATCTCCTTGTGTGTCTTTGTCTTGCCTGTCACAATTAAACCCCCCTGCTGAGGGTGGGGTTTCTGCCTTAAATACTTCTATAACATTCTCAGTGCCTAGCTCAGGGCTGGGCAGACAAGAGACCCTCATGATGGGTAGAAGGACCCCCACATGTACTGCGAATCAGGTTTTATTCTCATTCCAAAGATAAATAAACGGAGACTTGAATGATTGGTGAGCTTAACAAGGTCACGGCTTGAATTTAAAACTGATTTGAACTGACTCTACCATCTACACACGGAGCCACTGGCTGATGGTTTGAGTCCTCTGATGAGGACAAAGACACCAATGATAAGAATCTTTATCAGGTTATGTGATTGTAAGCAACAGAAACCCATTCTGGCTGCCATGTGCAAAAAAATTGGTTTCACTGGAAGAGAAACAAATCTCACACAAAGTAGCAGGACCAGCTGTCAGAAAGGGACAGGGAACTTGTCAAGTGTGGGATCCGAGTGGCAGGAAGCGATGGGCAGTCCCTCCCAGGAGCTGCTTTGAAAGTGAACGAACACCAATAATATTTGGTCTGTGAGTAACTCTGCTTAAGATACAGATTCCAGGAAGGAAATGTCTGATTAGCTCAGCGTGGGGCACATGGCCTCTCGGCTAAAGGCAAGGAGGGTTGGAGTGCCTGATCCATTGGGACTGCATCCCATGGGAGTGGGTGGGGATGGTTTCCAGATGGGAAAACCAGGAGGCTGAGATGAGAAGGGAAGGAAATAGATACCGGATTGGCCCCGAACAGCTGATGCCCACTGCAGTGATGGTATCAGCTGTTTTTCACAATAGATCAAATTTATTGGATCTTTCCATGTGTCTGCGGGGCTGCCTGGTACAGTCGTGTGGTCTGTGTCTTGCTCAAGGCCATTTGGCTGAGACAGCATGATCTTTGCTGGCCAAATGGCCATATCTACCCAGAGGAAGGGATCTCTTTCGTAATGTGCAAAAACACACCAGGCACTTTGTATAAATCATGATATTTAATCCTCTTAACAACTCTGAAAGGTAGATTAAAGATGGCAGCAAATCCTTTGCTTCTCCTCCCATGGAGGAACCGGTCAAATCCTTGGGGAATGGGACTCATACTATTTGCATCATTGACAGGTGGAGCCTCTTTCTCCACCCCTTGAATCTGGGATAGCTCCAAAGACTCCCTGACCAATAGAATGCTGGGTATAATGTCCTAGGGTTTCCAAGGCTAGATCGTGAGAATCCTTGCTGCTTTTTTCTGGGTTTCTTGGACCCCTGAGCCACCATATATGAAGTCCAGCTACCACATTCTATTGATCCATTGCAGAGCTCAGATTCAAGGGAAGGAACAAAGACATGACCGCTTAACGCGAGGGGTGTCAAATAATTTACGCACATCTTTAATCTACCAAAATGTGAGTTGAATTCATTCAACAAACATTTATCTGTTGAGCATCTACTCTGTGCCAGACACTGATGCAAGCCCTGGGGAATATGCTGATGAGCAAAACAAAAAAGGTTTCCACATTCCAGAGCCTTGCATTCCACTCAGAGTCTGCATTCTGGTTTAGATACGTGGATTAATGACCTGGAAAGAAAAGTTGAAAGTGTCTAGCCTACAACTTTCAACCTGATGCCTACATCCCCTAAGAGGGGATTCACCCTTTCTGGGTTAATTCTTTAGTCATTAACCACCTGCATTCATCCTCAATAACATTTGAGAAATTCCAATGTGGCAAGAGGCAGCTTTTTTGCCTCCTGCTCCCTGGGAGATTCTGGATACGTTGCAGGGCTTAGGAGCTAGGTGCTGCCCGAAGCTCTGGTAGTTGACTCAGGTCCCCTATCAAGGAACTCTGAATTGAGAAATCTGCCTCGTGGGACTGACAAAGAAGGAGGGCATAAGGGGGAAGGAGGAAGCTGGTGTTGCATCTCAGTGACTTGGGCCAGCCAGTGTCCACACTGGCTGCAAGCTTCAGGATCCATATGGGAAGCTTACTTTGGGCCTGAGGGCCAGCTCTGGGTAGCATGGAGGAATTTCACACATGGTGCAGCCAGCCTGGGTTGTGTTCTAGAATAATACATGTAAGTGGCGGGGTAAACTCATGAGTCATGGAGCTAATTCTGAGCTCTTTCAACCTGGGTGCCTAAGAGATGAGCAAAGCCCAGACTTTAGCACCATCAAAAAGGTTACATGACAAAGTCAACAGTTTCAACAGGGAGCAAAAGGCTGAATCACGCAGGCCATTGCTTTCCCTTGCCTGAGTCAGGTGTAAGGGATTAAGTGTGCTATTTTGGGGAGTTCCTAAGTGCTCCCTCCGAGGTTTCCAACGGAGGTGTGTGAGTCCCCGTGAACTCCCCAACACATCTTTCAAGATAGGTCCTGGTTAGTTTTCATTTCCTATATTGGGCAACCAACCAATGACTATTTATTGAGATCTAACTCTGAGCCCCCACAGACGCCTTTTATATTAATCACCTAGATTTATTTTTCTCCAGATGTGTTCTGCAGAACACTAACTTTCCAGCATGCTTCATAGGTGGTTGGGGGTGACGAGGTGGGGATGGGTGGAAGTAGGCTGGCATTATGCATAAAAAGAGAAAATTTCCATCGTCAAGTGCAAGACACGCCAGGGAAAACACTTGATTAAATTTTCTCCAACAGATTTCTCTACTCTAGAACCTTTAAAGTCTCTGATATGCTAATGTACATGGAAAATTTCTAAAAGGGATTTAGATGATTAACTTCTCCCCAACTCATGTTGGGCCTTAGGACCCCCTTTTGTAGAGCAAAGGAATTGTTTTTTGACAAAGATGCTTTGAGAAATACTGTCCTTGAATTACTAATTTAGAACAATTCTTTCAAATTTTGGGTGTATGAATTAACTGGAGAGCTTGTTAAAAATGCAGATTCCCACCTCACATGTTAAAATTGGGCAGGTCTTGGGTAAAGCTCAGAAATATTCATTTGGGGCGCCTGGGTGGCTCAGTCGGTTAAGCGTCTGACTCTTGATTTCGGCTTAGGGCATGATCTCAGGGTCATGGGATTGATCCCCATGTTGGGCTCCATGCTCAGCATAGAGCCTGCTTGTCCTTCTCCCTCTGCTTCTCCCCCTGCTCTCTCTTTCAAATAAATAAATAAATAAGTCCTTTTTAAAAAAGGGAAAAATAAGAAATATTCATTTAATAAACATCTCAGATGATTCTGATGTGGGTGATTCATGGCACCCACTGGGTGCTGAGAAGTGACTTGTCACAGAGTGAGTTTTTGTAGAGTTGGAGATGGACCTGGACTCCATGTTCAGAAAGCAAAAAACAAAAACAAAAGCAAAAAAAAAAAAAACCTCCCCATCATCTAATGAAACATACAGTGCTTCATATGCATCAGAGATTTCCATAAATCGCAATAAGATTAAGTGTTCAGGGGTGGTATTGAATTCATGGATAGGTAAGTCATAAGTGGATGAATAAATGAATGAATATATGTCCCTTATTCTAGTCCCTTATACCTCTTTTGATGCGACCCAAGAGCAACAAATTGGTTTTGGTTGGTTCCTCTGCTGGCAAAGTAAACTGAGGTCCAGAGAAGGTAATTGGATTTGTTTCTTGGATCTCTTACTTATTAACTGTGTGTGTGTGCCCTTGATCAAGTCATGTGACCTCTCTGGGCATCAAGTGTAATGTGGGGAAAATAAGTCACTTTGTCACATTGTTGAAAATACTAAATGAGGGAAAGTATGTACCCTTGGCATGGTGCCCAGCATGTGGTAAGCCCTTTATAAATGTTGACTATCACCAATAATAATATTGATAACCATGAGTGGTGGACCAATGCGTGTTGAGAATGAAGGTGAATACCTTCTGCTGGATAATAGTGCAACACTTAAACGCTTGAGGGTTTGACTTTCCTCATGTGTCCAGTTGAGGTTGTAGTGCAGAGGCCCAGACTCCCGGAGCTGGGATGGGCTCTGGAATTCACCTTATCCAACAGCCAGCCCTCAGAGATGCCCCGTGAGAAAGCCCCAGTGGTCCTGTCTACTCTCAACTTATCACCTCCATTGACTCTGAACTCACCACCTCATTAGCAAGCCCAATCCCTCTCGAGAAACATAGCAGTGATTCTGAGCACTGTTCCTCAGTGTTGACCAGGTATCACTGCTTCCAGAAGATGCTCCTCAAGAAAAGAGATCTGTATTCATATAAGCCTGTGCAATGTCCTAAGCTCTAACCACTTCCCTTCCTTAGAGATATCTGTAATGCCCATTGTCATGTCAAAGGCTCTGAGAAGTCCTGCAGTTGAAAAAAAATAAAAAAGTTCATCTGTGTGGACCCCAAGGCTCTCTCCAAACTCACTTGACCAAAAAACCCCTAAGACATCCTGTTGAGTTTTGTTTTTTTCCCCTATGAAATCACCCTGAGGACTTCTTCTGTTAGGACGTTTTCTCAGCTAATAGCTCATAAGTGATTTTTTTTTTGCAATCATGTCGATAGGACATTATTCCAGAATCATTTGAGTCTCAACACTACTGCTGTCTCTTCTGCATGTAGATACATCCCACATCCAGTGCTGGTCCCAGTTGGCATGCGCAGGTATAGCTGGACTGATGCTTTACGGCTGACATGTGTTCCCATTGGCCTGTCTGTACCCTACTGCTTGCTAAATATTTTGAATATCGCTTCCGCCAACCACTCCTTATTTCTCAAGCCTGTCCTCTCTCAAAACCCATCCCTTTCCTCCTCTTCTTGCTGTAGATCAGCGTCATCATGCCTGAGCCCTTCTCTTGGGGACCCTCCATTCAGCTCAGACTCTGGATCTGCTTTCAACTTGTTTCTCATACTAACCAGTGACTTTGGTTTGTCTCCCCTGGTCCCAGAAAATGTGCCTGGGAGGAGAGGTTTGTGATAAGCCAGAGGTCCCGGCACAGTGCCGCTGTTCCCATATTGCTATTTGACCTTGATATTCAAGCATGCATGAGCACACACACATGAACACACACACACACCCTGCCCAGGACCACCCCCCCCCCCCAAAGCAGATACCCGACCATCGCCCCTTCCCTTCTCCGCACGAAGCGAATCCACTTAGAGAATTTCCAGAGCCCTTTCTTGGGGAGGGGAGGAAGGTTAAAAGTGTACATGGAGCATTCTTTCTGGCTCTGCTCAGAAGCCGTCAGGGCAAAGGGAGTGGGGTTTCTGGTTTCAAAGGGAGCCCGGGTAAAGCTGCTTCTTTTAGTTGCAACCCCTCTTAGGAAAATGGAGAGCTTTTTTTTTTTTCTTCTGCAAGCAGAGCCATAAATCACGAGCGCTCCTCCGGTCCTGGGAGTGGGGGTGGGATTAGGGCTGTTTGGTTGGATTTGTTTGAGTGTGTGTCTTTTGGTCTTCATGGCCCTCCCCCTTCATAAACATCAGCTTGTAAGTTCCCGTCCTCCAGAGGACACACCGAAGGCATCACGTTAAATATTTAGAACAGGAAACCACCGCACGCTGCTGGATGGGAAAAGCAATCTCAGAAAGGGCACTCATGTGGGCCTCCCATCTCTCTTTAGACCCCGTAAATGAGAAAGCACCCTTTTGATACCTGGCGTGTCACCCCAAACTCTTCCTGAGAAAAGAGAGGCTTGGCAGGCCCGCAGGCAAGGGCTTGGCTGGGAAGACGTTTCTTCTTGGAGCAAGGTTTTGTAGGCCAAGGATAATCGATAAAATACATTTTTAATAGCCTTTTTCTTGTGAGTAAGGTGGTTATGTGGCTCACTGAAGGGAGAAAAACATGGTAGGAGGAAGAAGTCTGCCAAACCATCTGCCAAAGCACCACCGAAATGCAACACTGCTCATGGTACTCTCCTGTGCAGAATCTTCTATGGTTCCCTACTGCTTAGGGAAGAAAGGTCAAGTGGCCACAAAGGGAAGAGAAGACACTTCAGAACTTGGCTTGAGTTCTGATTTTCCTTTTTTTCCTCATCAAAACTCTCTTTTGCTGCCCTCTGTGGCTAGAACGATAGGTGCTTCATCACCCCTTCATATTCCATGTTTCTATTCCATGAGGAAGGGTCTGGCCTGACTTTATTAGTTTAGAATACTTTAGTAGTAAATAGCAATAACCAGCAAAGAAATACCTCAACTTGTGTAACTGAGAAGTCAATATACATAAGGGCTTCAAGTAAGGCTTGATCCAGCAGCTCAAGCCCAGTTTCTCTCCACTTTGTGTATCAGACAGCATCCAACAACCCCACGGTAACACTTAGATCTCCCTTTAACTGAAGTAGAGTAGTTCTAGCAGTTGTAGACCTCATATATTCACCCTGTACCACCCAAAAAGAGAGACTCCCTTCAGGTAGCTCCTGTACAAGTTTTGGGATTCATTCTTTCAATGGCCCAAATTAGATCTTGTATCCATCTGTGCACCAATAACTAGGACTCAGAGGATCATATCTATTTGCATTTATACATGTCATTATGTCTGCATGAACAGGAGGCTGTTATAATCCCTAGGGAATCTAGAGGAGAGAGAACTGAATGGAGAGACTAGCATCTTACAGAGCCAGGGGCTCCAGAAAAGGGAGACAGACAAGCCCCAGCATCCTGGCAAGGAGGAAACATGGAATAAATAGCCAATCTCATTCTTCTCCTGCCAGGGACTCCCATTGCCCAAACTCAAGCTGACACCAGGAAGCAAGGGACCTGCTGAGATAGTCCGCATGGGTCAGCCTCCTGGGATAGACAGCAGAGTGCAGAAGGGTGGGGAGGCGCATGAAAGCTATCCAGAGTGTGAGGTCCTGGAAAATGAAGCCGTGATTAGCAGGGGTCATAGGGGTTGCCTACATCCTGCTAAAGTGGCCTCGTTGCTTGTTTTTTGGATCAGGGAAGATGGCAGGCTGTCTGCCTTAGTTTTAACTGGATATTGGGCAAGGGTTTTCATAACGTGTTTCTTGGAAACTTTATTATTCTAAACTAATAAAGTCAGGCCAGACCCTTCCTCATGGAATGGAAACATGGAATATGAAGGGGTGATGAAGCACCTATCGTTCTAGCCACAGAGGGCAGCAAAAGAGAGTTTTGATGAGGAAAAAAAGGAAAATCAGAACTCAATCAGACACGAGCAGCTGAAGGTGGGCTATATGTCTGAACCAATCTGTGGGCTTCCTAGCAAATTGGATCATGACAACCCAATGGTGATGGGTTGATGGATCAGAGACAGTCAGAAAGATGGTTGTGAATCTGGACCACGGGCTCCATCCACAGCCTTGCCTGCTGATGTTACCTATGGGTTGGTTGAAACAGAATACACCTGTTTATTATATTTCCCAGTGACCAAAAGTTGAGAGAACTATCCAGCCATTTGGAAGACAGATCAGAATGGCAAGCGGAGGAAACAAGAAACTGAGTTAAGTGAAGTTGAGGAAGTCTTGACACTGGAAATGCCCAATGCGAAATTCCAAGGCCAAAGATGGTTTTTAAGGGATGAGAACAAGTTGGCAAGGCGAAGGGGGTCGTCCCAGTCGGAGGACCTAGCATGAACAAAACAACATAGGTGTGAAGCAACACACAAGTAGGGCTGAGAGGAATCACGTATTTTTGATGTGTCAAGAGGCAGGAAGTGAGGAGACGTAATGCAGAGAAGGTGGAAAGAACTCTGCCCAAGCAGGGCTCGGTGAAGAGCATCACGGTCTCCCTGGAGGGGATTGGAATTCAGGCAAGGGTTTTTTAGCAGGTGAATAAATAGACCAGATTATTTATTTATTCCCTCATGGATGGATGAGAACATGTATGTATTTATTTTTGTTTTAATCAGCTGAGTGGCACAGTTTTCTATCCCGAAAACTTTATCACGAGAATTTTCAAACACACAGGAAAGTGGGAAGAATTGTCAGCGAGCATCTGCACGCCCACAGCCTGGATGCTACAGCTGACATTTTGCCACATTTGCTCTATCATACATCCCTCCCCTTCCTCCATACTTTCCATCCTCCACCAACCCACCTTGTTTCTTTGTTACACTTCCTTGTAAGTTGCAGACATGGATACACTGTTCTCCTAAACGCATCCTTTCCCATAGCCTTAACTACAGCTCATGCTTTGTAACCACAGGTTTGATTTTAAGTCTGATATCACTGCCTCTCACAGATAGTAAGTCAATCCAAACCAGGGCATCAGATTTCACAGCCAGTGACCATATCCACCATAACATGGCATCTGGTTGGAGCCTCCCAAGAGAGTTAAGCAGACAACTGAGCTAATGGGTGATGGATGGGTTTGGGGATGGAGACTTAATAAAGGAACAAGGCATCCACACAGGTACCTGGGCAGGGCCAAGATGGAGTGACCCCAGGACCATGGGGAAGAGATGCTCAGACACGAGCAAGCGAGTTCTTCCATCAACCCACTGGGCCATGACAGTCAAGACACTGGACTCAGAGAAGTCTTTGAACACAGCTGAGCATTTGGATGGACCCTGTGCCCTCTAGTCTTCGTTAGGTCTTTGACTCAGCCTGGGGCACTTGCTTTGGGAGGGAATGAGCAGGGCTCTGAGTCATAGGTCAGCACAAACAAACTTCCTGAACATGTTGAAGAGAATGAGATAAACTCCGGGAATGTTCATCACAGAAATACTAGAAAACCACAATGGAAGATGTGAGGACTTAGCATTAGTGCTTGGGAATGGAGTCCCTACGCTTTCGTGTTTGGCTCCATGATCAAATACAACCCAGTGTCCCCAGTTTACTCATTTGTGTATATTTGGAAAACTCCGAAATGCTCATTTCCTTTTACGTTTCTCAAGGCACAAGGGGCTTTCCTTGGGATTTATGGGAGTGTAGATAGGGCTCCTACCAAAGGAAGGTCTCTTAGCAATGAGTTCGGCCGCTTAGTACATCATCTGCCATTAATACATGATTAAGTGGCAACTTAGTAGGATTCCAGTCAATGAATAAAGATCAGCTAATTGGGAAAAAAAGAAAGCAATTAGTTAATTCTTGAATTAGCATTCCTTTTCCCTATCAACTATCAATGCTGACTTTCTGTGTGCGTGGCATGGTATATTTTCTGATCTAGGATAAAGCTATCTTGTCCAGTGATAAATAAAGCTGTGTCTGAATTTCCATGGCCAGTTTTATATCAGGTAGTGAGTGTAACTAGACACAGACCCAACAAAACGTTAAGACACTAACCTTGCAATCAACATGTAAATTCTCACTTCAACATGGCGGGGAATTCGATAGAAGAATCTCAAGGAAAAATGTCATTAGTTTTCTTTCTGGCCTGGCCCTAATCGTAGAATGTAATCTGGCTAATGGAGTTTGTGTTTTTCATTAAATTATATGGACATTAAAAAGATCTCTAAAACAATAGGAGTATTCTAGGGAGTTAATTACTCTTGGACATCCTCGCTCTGTTTAGCAAAATTTTCTCTGATATGAATGAGAAAAATGAGGGTGAACATTTTGTATCATTATGCGAGCTGTGATTTGGGCCTTTGAAACGTTCTTCGAAGATGAGGTTTGGAAGGCTCTTAGGGAAATGTCGTACTTAACACTTTTATTTTACAGATGTGTCTGAAGCACAGACACATTGAAATAATTAGATTTTTATTTTTGCCTGGAAGGAGCTCATATGATCCAGGGAGAAGGAAAACATTGAAGAGGGAATCAGTGGCCATGGATCATTTCTTTATTCTTTTACCCCAGAAGTGTATTTTTGAGATCCCAGTGAATGCCATGGGACCCCTCGGTCTGGAAGTGAAGGAATGTGCCTCTGTCATGCTGATGAAGCCAGGCCCCTCTGATGTCAAAATAGTCTGGGGTCCTGGACCAATTCAGCCTGTTCCCTAAGGAAAACTTCAGGTGAGCTGTTAGGTGTCCCTGAATTGAATTCGGTAATGAGCAATGGAGTATTTGCTGCCCCTGCCCCTTTTTAGGCAGTGGGTTGGATCCACAACAGGCTTTCTCCAACTCTGCCCTGCAAAGATCTAATTTGATGAGTCATTAATAGATGTTTAATAGATGTTCCAAAAACACAAATGATCCACATCCAAATCATTCAGGAATCCGTGCACACTGTGCCTTGGCCCCAGAGATTTCCTTATTAATGCCCCTAAGAAATCCTGCAGCAAGATGACTGTTTTACTTGGTTAAATCAAGATTTCTCAAACACGCTGAACACACACACACACACACCTCACGTACACAAAGCTTTTCTTTTTTCTGGAGAAAGCAGTTAGGCAGGATGCTCCGTGGAATACCCCAGTCACCATGAACTCATCAGGAAAAGAACAAATCACAGCCATTCGGGAATTTCCAAACACAGATTCCAGGTCACATCAATTGATATTCTGGGCCTGCAAAGCTTAGCAAGAAAGTGGCTGTGCGACATCATGGGTGTTTCTTCCTGGTTATTATGTATTTGGCTCTTGTTAATTCTTTTGGATTCCTCCGAAGAGGATAGCAAAGTCGAGGACAAAAAAATTCAAGATGGGTGGGAGAGTGGGAGCCATAGTCCTGAGGGTAAGAACAGCTAACATTTACTGAGCACACACAACATGCTGGTTGCTGTTCTAAATAGTTCACGGGTGTGGGACCACTTAATTCTTTGAGCCATCTGATGGTTGGGTGGGTATTGTTAGGATATCTATTTCAGAGATGGGGAAACTGAGTCACGGAGAGATTAAGCCACTTACCTGGCATCCCCAGTGAGTGAAGACTATGCTAGAGTCGAAACATCTGGTCCCAGACCATGTGCCTTTCCTTTCTTTTCTTTCTTTCTTTTTTTTTTTGGTTTAAGATTTTGTTTATTTATTTATTTTGAGAGAGAGAGAGAGAGAGAGAGAGAGGGTGCGCACATGTGTGAGTGGGGAGAGGGGCAGAGGAGGAGGGAGAGAGAGAATCTCAAGCCAACTCCAAGCTGATCAGGGAGCCCGACAACCTTGAGATCATGACCTGAGCCGAAACCAAGAGCCAGATGCTCAACCAACTGAGCCACCCAGGTGCCCTACCATGTGCTTTTAATTCTCTCTTCTGCCTCATTTTTTTTTAAGATTTTATTTATTTATTTGAGAGAGAGAGATAGAGACAGTGACAGATATAGCATGAGTGGGGAGGAGGGGGAGAAGCATGCTCCCCTCTGAGCAGGGAGCCTGACGTGGGGCTCGATCCCAGGATGCTGGGATCATGATTTGAGCTAAAGGCAGACGCTTAATCAACTGAGCCATCCAGGTGCCTCTCTTCGGCCTCATTTTTAAAATAGCTATTGGGGGGCACCTGCGTGGCTCAGATGGTTGGGCGTCTGCCTTTGGCTCAGGTCGTGATCCCAGGATCCTGGGATCGAGTCCCACATCGGGCTCCCGGCTCGGCGGGGAGCCTGCCTCTCCCTCTGACCCTCTCCCCTCTCATGCTGTTTCTCTCTCGCTCGCTCTCTAAAAAATAAATAAAATCTTAAAAAAATAAATAAATAAAATAGCTATTAATAGTTCTGAGGGATTATTATGTGCCAAGCACTGTGCTAAGCACTTGACAAACACGGTCTCATGCATGCCCCTGGTGTGACAATAATATGGTTATCTCTCTTTTACAAATAACAGCACTGAGGTTCAGAGAGGCTTAGCCACTTATCCAAAGTTGCATAGCTAAGTGAGTGGTGGAACCAGAATTCAGACTCAAGTCTAGCCAACCCTGGAGTCCACATTCTTAACTGAACTGTGAAAATTAAATAAAATGGTGGATGTCTTGAGGAAGGCAGGATCTGAGTTATTATAAGAAAGACTTTTCCAATAGCCAAGGTTGTCCCACAGTGGGATGCCTGCAGGCCAGGGTCAGACTTGTCCATGGCTTGACAGTGTTCAAGCAGGAGAGGGGCGATCGCCTACCAGGCTTGTTGCATTGGGGTCCGTATTCCATTAGGAATGATCGCTTGGATGCCTTCAACCTAAGATCCTGTACTATGGGAGGATCCTTTGGTATGATAATGATGACAGAATTTCTGGTCATTAGAAGTTGGGAGTATGGTTGGGAACAGTACATACCTTTTGGATTCATGGGCACAATTTTGACATTGCAAATGGTTGCCTTATTCATTTATTTTTTTTAAAGATTTTTTTATTTTTATTTATTTTTTATTTATTTATTTGAAAGAGAGAGAATGAGAGAGAGAGAGCACATGAGAGGGGGGAGGGTCAGAGGGAGAAGCAGACTCCCTGCTGAGCAGGGAGCCCAATGCGGGACTCTATCCCGGGACTCCAGGATCATGACCTGAGCCAAAGGCAGTCGCTTAACCAACTGAGCCACCCAGGTGCCCCCTGCCCCCCCCTTTTTTAAGATTTTTAAATTTATTATTTATTTATTTATTTGAAAGAGAGAGAATGAGAGAGAGAGAGAGGCCTTATTCATTTATTAACATGTTTATTGAGCACCTACTGAGCATTAAGCGTTATGCTAGGCAGTGGTGAAAATCTTGAAGAGTTTACAACCTAGGGATGGAGTCTGAATTTCTTTTTTTTAATTTTTATTTTCAAGTAATTTCTACACCCAACATGGGGCTTGAATTTACAACCCAGAGATCAAGACTTGCATGCTCTACTGACTGAGCTAGCTAGGTGCCCCTGGAGTCTGAATTTTAAAATGAAACAAGTAAACAAAATAAATAAACCATTGGCAAATTCTAGAAGAGCTACAAAGAAAGAAACTAGAATCCAGATGGAGAATAGCAGGGGAGAATAGCAGGACATGAGAGACAACCTGTTCAGGATAAGGCGGTCAGGGAAGCACTCCATGCAAGTGACATTTAAAGCTGAGGCTTGAATTATGAGAAGGGGCCAGCCATGGGAGGATCTGGAGGAATAGCACCCCTGCAAGAGGGAAGAACTTATGCAAAGACACATGCAGGAAAAGCTTGCTCAAGCAATTGACCAAAAGCCAGTGAGGTTGGAGTCATGAGAGAGGGACATTCTTGAAGAGGTTATTTGAACACAAGCCAAAACATTTGATGCCAATTACAATAGAAAGATATTTAAGGGTTTTAGAGAAGGAGCATTATTTAGGTTTTTAGAAGACACCTACGGCTAATGGGTCCAGAATGGATTAGAAGGGGGCAAGAGGAACAAGTAGATCAGGAAGGAGGAAGTGGCAGTCACCCAAATGGGACAGGGTGGTGGTGTCTTAGAGTAAAATAATGGTGACAGAGAGGTAAAGACACGGCAAAAATGTGAAACATATCTATATGTATTTTTGTGTTGGAGGTAGAGCAAAGAGGATTTGTTGATGGATTGGAGGACACTGGGATAGATTGTAGGAAAAGAAAAAAAGTGGGAGATAAAGGGTAACCCGCAGATTTCTGGCTGGATGACAACAGTATTGTTCACTTGGATATGGGGAAACCCTCTGGTGAATATATTGGCCTATAATTGCCAATCCTTTTGACTTGATTGCCAAATTCTTGGCCCAGAGAATGTTG
Source organism: Mirounga leonina (assembly GCF_011800145.1). Taxonomy (NCBI): domain Eukaryota; kingdom Metazoa; phylum Chordata; class Mammalia; order Carnivora; family Phocidae; genus Mirounga; species Mirounga leonina. The sequence goes on from NW_023270436.1 coordinate 11,968,369, forward strand.
GGAAGAGCAACATTTGTTTATTGGTAGTAGCTGAATCAGAAGGAACCCAGGCCAAGGATGGCACACCAAGCTCTTGTGAACAGCAAAGAGCTGACAACCATCGGGGGTCCATGGTCATCCCCACAGACGAGGCAACTTAACACACACACAGACTCCTAAATCGTCAGGGCCCTGTCAATTACTGATGGTAAACCACACACTGGATCTTGACCAATCCCAGGCTCCCACAAAAGCCAACAATTAAAAGGTGTATCCTCGGTGGATGACCAGCCACTCTGGAGACCCCGCTGTCCCTGGGGCTTGTCTAACAGCTTTCAAGAGTATGCCCCGGCTCTATCTAGCTCCCGAAAACCTGGCCCAGGCCCTAGGAAGTGTTTCAATAATGGATGATCACCAATAAACAGCCAGTGATTTGCTGGAAATTATGAGCAATAAATAATTGAGAGGGAGGGAGCCTAAGCAGCAGTACCCTTGCCTCCTGCTGATTCTTCTTAAAGCATTTTCTTGATGTAGTTTCCTGCAGTGTAGAGTGCAGACAGATACACGGCCCTGGGAAGATGCGGACCAGCAAGCTGGGAGAGTTATAAATACGTGGGCTTCTTTGCGTTTTACTACATGGGAACATCAGGCATGGACGGGGACCTGGCTCTGCTCAATCCACCTGAACCCCACTTGCTATGGTGTGATGCACAACCGTGCCCAGTGGACAGCCCACCTCTGAGACCCCAAGAAAGGCTGCAGGTGGAAAACCTAAATGAGTTTAGGGAGAGATGAGAGGGATTGAGTCATGCATGAAAAGGAGGTGAGGGAAGTTTTGAGATGATCTCAGTTGCCCAGATCGTAAAGAATTCAAGCTACATGTTGTCATCAGGTGTCAAATTCTGCCACCGCTCCCTCCCTCCTTGGCCACTATGGGTCAGGCATGCTAATGCGCCCCTGGTGCCTGCCACGTCTTACCGGGTGCAGGCCACCATCACCTCTTACCTGTGGCATTGTGACAGCCTTAAGTAACACCTCCTGTCCAGTCTAGTTTTAATACAACAACCAGAGAAGTTCCATCATGGGTAAATCACAGTGTGTCTCTCTTCTGCACGGAGTCCTCCAGTGGCTTCCATCATAGTCAAAGTCCTTCCTGATCTGGGCACCAATCAGTCCCCTGGAATCACCCCCCACTACTCTCTCCATCGCCGCCTCTGTTCCCAGCACACCAGGCTTCCTGCTGTTCCTGGCCGGCACCAGACCCATTTCCACCTCTGAGCCACCTGCTGTTCAGTCTTCCTGGAGGGCTCTTCCTCCAGACAGCAACATGGCTTTCAATGTCCCTTTCTTCAGCTCTTTGTTCAAATAGCACATTCCGGGGGAGGCCTTTCTGGACCACTCTATTTACACTGAGTTCTTCCCCCCGCCCCCCGCCCCAGCTCACCTACATGCCCTGTGGAGCTAGCACTTCTTCTGCCTTTATTTTTCCATCAGCACTTAACCACCATCCCTGTTAGTTTCCGCTACTGTAACAAATTACCGTTAAGTGTAGCAGTTCAAAAGATACAAATGTGTTGTCTTACAGTTCTCTAGTTCAGAAATGTGGCACGGGTCTTTAGTGGGGTAAAATCAAAGTGTGGCTCAGGCTGTGTGCCTTCAGACAGCTGCAAGTGAGAATCTGTCCCCTCCGCCTTTTCCAGGAAGATTCTGGGGCTGCTTGTCTTCCGTATCTCGCGGTCCCTCCTCCATCTTCAAAGCCACAGTGTCACATCTCTCTGCCCACCCTTCTGTGGTCACATTTCCCTCTGAGCCCTTTTATCCCTGCCTCCACTTTCCACTTTTAAGGACCCCATTGAGTACATTGGGTCAGCCCACCCAGACCATCCAGAAGAACCTCCCTGTTCTAAGGTCAGCTGCTTAGCAAATGCAACTCCATCTGCAACCTTAATCCGCCTGTTGCCACATAGCTTAGTGAATTCCGATTCCAGGCACTAGCATGTGGACATCTTTCGGGGTTATGATTGGGACCATTACACCATCTGACCATCAAATTTGATGACTTTGATCACTGTCTGTTTCTGACAAGTACAACATAAGCTTCAAGAGCGCAGGACATTTTTGTCTGATTGGTTCATTGCTTTATTCCCACCCAGAGCCTGTAACAGTGCTTGCCACATAGCAGTTCCTCAAAAAATATTTAATTTTGCGGGGTGGGGGCGCCTGGGTGGCTCAGTCAATTAAGTGGTTAAGCATCTGACTTCGGCTCAGGTCATGATCTCAGGGTCCTGGGATCCAGACACACATCGGACTCCCCGCTCAGTGGGGAGTCTGCTTGTCCCTCTGCCTCTCCCCCTGCTCGTTTTCTCTCGCTCTCTCTCTCTCTCAAATCAATAACTAAAAATAACTAAAATCTGGGCGCCTGGGTGGCTCAGATGGTTAAGCGTCTGTCTTCGGCTCAGGTCATGATCCCAGGGTCCTGGGATCGAGTCCTACATCAGGCTCCCTGCTCCTTGGGAGCCTGCTTCTCCCTCTGCCTCTCTCTCTCTCTCTCTCTGTCTCTCATGAATAAATAAATAAAATCTTTAAAAAAAATTAAAAAATTAAAAAAATAAAAATAACTAAAATCTTAAAAAAAATAAAAATAAAAGTTTTTAATTTTTGAATGAATGCATGAACACATGTGCTCTAAGACCATTCTCTGCCCTTCTCCACTCACCTTTGGATCCTGGGAGGGTGACAGGAATGCACTGCATGCATGAGGTCCCCTGTCTGGAATGTTCCCTTGCCTGTCCTGTAAGCTTTTAACCGAGACATCCTTAACATTGAACAGTTTGGCATCCCTCCTGTGAAGTGCTCTGATTCTCTCGGGAAGAGAGAGAAGTGCTCTGTCCCTTGCCTTCTCCCAGGTCCTTCTGTATTCCTGGATTGTGAGTCTTCTCTGGAATACTATAGGAAGCGTGCCATGATGTCTTTTAGTTTTCAGCCTTAGTTTTTGGATCCAGCATATAGGAAGTGTTCGATATTTCTTTTCATCAGGTTCATTTATTTACTTTAATGGGAAGGCCCAGATTTAGTGGAAAGGAACGCTAGATTTGAGAACTCAGTCGTGACTAGGGCCTGAAGCTCTGGAGACAGAGTGTATATTACACTTTGGAAAGTAATAATAACCAAATTGCTTTGAGTGCTTACCACTTGCCAGGAACTGTGTCGAGTATTTTATGTGCATTATCTTATTTCATTCTTACAACAAAGCCACTCTGATGCCAAGGTCCATGCTTTTAACCACCGGGCTAAAATGCCTGGGACAGTGGGACCAGAAATAAGATGTGTACAACAGCCAGCGAGAGATGGTGTGAGTTTTAGTGCATATACTTATATAGTCATTTCTAAAGAGAGGAGAGAGAGAGAGAGATTGAGAGAGAGAGAGAACAGGTGCAAATCCCAAAGAGAAACCGAGGGAAAAAAAAACAAGCAGAAGTGAGAGCTCCAGAGGGCAAGAAGTAATGGGTAGTCCCAGCATGAGGTGACGTTACTTATGTTCCCTTTGGTGGCACCTCTGTTGAACACAATGGAACCTGGGCCTTGATTTCCTGGTCTAAACCTTATTGAGGCTAATAGGATTACATACGACTGATAACTCAGGATTATGAACTCGACTCAAAGTCAGAAAGTGACAAGGGGACTTCAGATACGTGGGGAAGTTCAGTGGAGGAAATCTTTTGAGGAGGGGGCTACTGGGAGTCCTGCAGTGTCCCAAGAACATTGGGCTCATGTCCATGTGAGTCCAAGGGCTTTCCTCAAGGGCTGAGGGAGATGCTCAGCAGTGGGGATCTTGGCCTGCCACTCGCAATGAAGTGGGGTGGGCTGATTTTATATGCTCTGTGTTGAGCCTGCTCTGTAGGTTGAGGTGGACATTGGGGATCAGAGAGATATTTATGTAAGATATCTTCTGTGTGCTCCCCCTCCCCGGATCTACCTTCTCCACTGAGCTTTTTGCCCTGAGAAATGTCCATATTTACTTGTGGAAACGCCATCAGCGATCTCCTGCGTTTTCTGGTTTCTGTCTGGATGTGGCCAATGGGAGCCCTGACAGATCAGAGAGAGGTGGATGTGGGAAGGAGAGAAAGGTCTGTGTATTTTGTCCCCCTTCTCCCTTCTTGCTGGGTCATCTCAGACCTCTAGTTCCCCCCCCCAAAAAATGATCCTGCTGGGTGACCCTCTGGGCACAGCCCCTGGCTCCAGGTTGTGCACCTGCTCCCTTCTTTGACCCTTCAGGTCTGGGCATGGTAATGTCACCTCCCAACAAGTCCCCTGCAGGGGTTCTGCCCTGCCTCTGTTATCTTCCCTACTTCCTGCAAACATCTTTGCAGATAGGCTCTTTATTAAAGTCTCCCCAAATGATCCTGACCTGCTGTGTCCTTTGTTGTTGCCAAGACCCTGAGAGACATCGTGTGACTTGCCCAAGATCACATGAGGGAACCAAGCTAGAACTCTAGTCTCTTCACCCTCTTAGATAAGTGGTCCTTCAGTCAAGTAGGTCCCAGTGGGCACTGCCTCTCGTACCTGGGGAAGTATTTTGGGGGTCTCTGGCATCAAGCAGGCCAGAGAGAAATGTGGGACAATCCTATGGATCATGCCAGGATGGCACAGTGTCTGCTTTGAGACATGCTGGAAGAGAAGAATGAGAAATTAAAGTGCCCAGGACCCTTCACCAGCTCTAGGACTTGGGAAGACCTCAACTCCCAGAGAGTCAACAGGCAAAATATAGCTAATGCTGATAGAGCAGACACTGTGCCTTGGACAGACATGAACTAGTTAGATCTGCACAACAAACCTACAAGGAACTTAATCTCGTAACAACATTGATTATAATGCACCCTGTGTCCAGAGACTTTTAAATGAGCATAAATGTCAATAAAATGGGTATTATTTCCATTATTTGCTAATGAAGAATCTCCTCCTCATTAATTTTATTAGTTATCTTCTGTATTATCATCATTAGTAGTATTTTTTTTTTAAGAGAGAAAAAGAGCTTGTGGGTGGGGGGAGGGCCAGAGGGGGAGAGAGAACCCTAAGCAGACTCCTCGCCCAGCTCAGATCCCCCTCGCAAGGCTCAATCTCATGACCCTGAGATCATGACGTGAGCTGAAATCGAATCTGACCTTTAACAGACTGAGCCACCCAGGCGCCCCCATCATTAGTAGTATTTTTATACCCAGACCATGCATCAGAGCTAGGGCATCACTGTCTCATAGGATGCCCTCAGAAGGCAGCCTGGTGAGGATAGGGGATTCTCCAGGATGTAAGCTCCATGCAGGTTAAAACCATGTGTGACTCATTCTCTTTAAGTAGCATCATGTCTGAGTGTGGTTCCTGGTACACAGTGGACACTCAGTAATCAAACCTTCATTGAATGGATGGAGGAAGGGATGAAGGAAGGAAGGAGGGAAGGAAGGAGACAAGAAGGAAGGAAGGAGGCAGAGAGGGAGGGAGGGAGGAAGGAAGGAAGAGAGGGAGGGAGGGAGGAAGGAAGGAAGGAAGGAAGGAAGGAAGGAAGGAAGGAAGGAAGGAAGGAAGGAAGGAAGGACAGACGAGGGAAGGATAAATTAATTTGTGACATTATGGCCTTTGGGACACCAAGGCCAACTCCAACATACTTAGCTTAGCTTTCTGAATTCAGGCTCCTCCTCTGCAAAAGGGGACGGACAGCAGTACCTGTCTCACAGGCTCATTGAGTCACGTGTAAAGTGCCTGACCCCATGCCTGGAACAAAGTAGGTGTTCAGTAAATGCCCATTCCCCATCCTGCTCTACCGCTGGTTAAGAAAGCTGCTGGGGCTGACTGAGCAGGAGGGAATCAGTTTTCTGCCTCCGGATGCTTTCCCCAGGTCACCGTCTGTGAGATCGGCATGAACGTGGCCCCAGGTGGCCGTGGTTGGGAAGCGGGGCATGAGGTGAAGTTGAAGGAGATTCATGACCTTGACTGTCCTCTGCAGCCTGATTTATGGGGCTGTGCCGTCTCTTGGATGAGATATAGACAGTGTGAACGAGAGACATGAAGAAAGCCTTAATCCCCAAATGGCGGAAAGAGATACTCTGGGGTCCACGATGTGTTTGATTAAATACATCAGGTGGGGCATGATTTTCCCCAAACAGAATCCCATCAGCTGTCAGGTCTTTATTGGCGTGTCTGAAGTAGGAATGAAATATTTTTTCCACTTAGCTGACAAAATCTTTGCCTGATTTGTTAAAAAAACAAACAAACAAAAAACACGAAAACCAAAAACAAAACAAAACAAAAAAAACAAGAACCTGGCCGCAGAATATTACAGTCCTGTCACTGACCCAACCCCAGCCCAGTGGGGTAGGAGGCACTGTGGAAAGGAGGAAAGAAGCCGTCCTCAGGAAAAAAGATGTCTGATCTCTTGGGGGTGGCAAAGGGGCATGGCGAGTGGCCTGCAAGGGCCCCGGATGCTGGGAGGTCAGGCTGGGAGAAATGGAAGAGAATTTACTCTTTGCCTCTTTCCTGGAGCTGAGCCATCTGATGGATTCCTGGGAGCAACGAGAAACAGCTCCCTGGCAGAGCCCACTCTGTTCTGTAGCATCCCTGGCCCTGTACTCCCAGCCATGCCGGTTGTCAGAACTGGAAGCCTTTCAGGGAGGATCATGGGAGTCCCAGAAGCCAGAGGGGGCTGGAATTCAAGGCTCGGTCTGATGGAGCCGTGGCTGGGGGAGAAATTCTGACTTCCTAATTCTCAGACCTGCCTCTGCTTGCCCGGCCTCTCGGACCAGCTTCTCGAAAAGCATTTGCCTCTGGAGAAGTAATTCCTTGCGGTCTTCCCCCGGGGTTTCCTGGGATGGCATTTTCCTTCAGAGGAGGCTAACTGGCAATTTGGAGTCTAGAGGCAGAACAAATGTTGACGTCTTCCCAACGTCCAGACTCAGGACGTTGAGTCGTCCTGCGGCCCTACTGTTCTGAACTCTGGCACATAGTAGGTCCAGCTGGGTAGGTTTCCTACATGCCCCCACCTCTCTGAACTTGGGTCATGGTGCTGCAGGATGTCTGATCATCTTCTGCTGGGTACACCTGAGTTCATCCCAGGAGTCAGTGAAAACACCACCCCCACCATGAAGCCTGATACATCTTGGTCTTTCCTCCCATCGTGCCATTTTTAGTTGTCCCCATTCCTACTAAACCAGGGGTGTGATGGCCTGAATTGTGTCTCCCCAGAAATTCATAGGTTGAAATCCCAATGTCCCCATACTTCAGAAAGTGACGATATTTGGAGATAGGGTCTTTCAAGAAGTACTGAGTTAGAATGCAGTCATTAGGGTGAGCCCTGATCCAGTAGGACAGGTGTCTAAGAGGAGGAGGTGAGGACACAGGTGCCCACACAGGGGATGACCAAGGGAAGCCTCAGGGAGAAGACAGCCATCCACAAGCCACGGAACGAGGCTTCAGAAGAAACCAGTCCTGCCCACACCTTGATCGCAGACTTCAGCCCCTCCAGAGCTGGGAGAGAAGACATTTTGGTGGTGTAAGATGCCCGGGGCTATGGAGCTTTGTCATGGCAGCTCGAGCAGACTCATTCAAGTGCCAGCAAACTGTTTTTTGTAAAAAAGGACCGGATAGTCAGTATTTTCAGCTTTGCCAGCCGTATGGTGTCTGTCGCAAGGACTCAGCTCTGCTGTAGTTTGTGAAAGCAGACAACTCGTTAGCGAGTGGGCATGGCAACAGTCCAGGGAGCCTTGACTTACAGAACAGGCAGCTGCTTGGACCTGGCCCCCTCCCCTGCCCCGGGGGCAGCCGCTCGCTGACCACTGTGTGAGCTAAAGTCCCATGCCATCAGAGCTTATGACCACTTTATTTTCATTGGATTCCTAAGGGTGGAGCCGAGGGCGGGGCACACAGCAGATGTGCTGTGTTCAATGGATGTATATGTATTTTTTTTAATTAATTGTTTAAACTTCTCATATTGAAATAATTAGAGCAGTGGCAAAAATAGGACAAAGAGTTCCACGTAGCCTTTACCGTGTCAGCCTCACCTGTGACCTTTTGACATGCATCAAATCAGTCTACATCGATTTACAGAGCGATGTTAAAGCCAGGGAGCTTAGGGGCGCCTGGGTGGCTCAGTTGGTTAAGCGACTGCCTTCAGCTCAGGTCATGATCCCGGAGTCCCGGGATCGAGTCCCGCATCGGGCTCCCTGCTCAGCAGGGAGCCTGCTTCTCCCTCTGACCCTCTCCCCTCTCATGCTCTCTCTCTATCTCATTCTCTCTTAAATAAATAAATAAAATCTTTAAAAAAAAAAAAAAGCCAGGGAGCTTGGCTCTGCCTCTTCCCAGCTGTGGATCCCTGGGCATGTCACTTAACTCCTCTGAGCCTTAATTTTGTCATCTGTAAAACTGCTAATAGTAGAACCTAGCCACTGGGCGGCCAGAATTTAAATAGAAAATACGTACAAAGAATTCAGCACAGCGTTCGGGACTCAGTAAGCGCTCAATTAATGCCGATGAGCGTAAGTCTTCGGTGTCCTACTTTCATTGATTGCCTGATGTTTCCAGACCCAAACACCCTACTCTGAGGTGTAGACATCAGTCCTCCGGGTGACCCTTGGGAGATCAGCTCAAGACTTTTTCTAGGAAGACCCTTTGCTGTGGGAGCAGAAGGATCCCCTCTCTGTGGGAGCTCCAACTCCAGGACTGTCTGATGAGCATGGCGGGGGGAAACGGGAAGGCTCCGAGAAGCATGAAGTAGGGCCCGATGAGGAACGGAACCCACGCACCTTCCACTGCATTTCTGGACAAACCTATTAAATATGACCTAAGACTTTATGAATGCTTGGAGGGCCAAGAGAAGGTCCAACCCATGACATTCCTTGCTCAAATGCAATCAAGTATTTACAGAGTCTCATCCTAGATCTGGCCACCCTCAGAAAGGCCTTGAGGAGCCCAGTGATTTTATCACTGCAGAAGAGCAAAAGTCCCAAACCAGGAGCTGGAGAGAGAACAGAAACGTGGCCAACCCCACAGAGAAGCGTGAGAAAGGGCAGCTAATAGGCCCCAGGCCTGGCTTAGCTCTGCTTAACTGTATCTTGAAGTGGGCTTTTCCAAAAGGCAAGGATAATGATGCTGATGGACATGATAAAAACAATAGCAACAACAGCTAACATTTAAGTAGCACTTCCTGTAAGTCCCCCCTGTTCTGAGACCTTCACATTTATGTTAATTCCTTTATGCGAATGAACTGTCAGTGCTTGCTAAGGTAGGTACAATTATTCATTTATTTTCGCTATTTTTTATTTTACAAATGAACACACCAAGGCAAAGAGAGGTTAAGTAACACACCCAAGGTCACACAGCCAATAAGAGGCAGGGCTGGGATTCGAACCCAGGCCCCATAGCTCTGCAGTCTGTGCTCAACCTCCAGAAGCATCTAGCAGCTCCTCCTCAGAGAACAGCTCTCCTAGTGGATAAGCAAGCAGTTTCCACAGCGGATTCCCTAGCACAGGATCAGAAAAGTCCGACTTTGTGCGCAAGAGCTCCAACGGAGCGTATTACCGTGTAAATACACAGAAAAAAGAAAAACAAAACACACATTTTCCACAATGGGAAACCATCGCACCATGATTTTGTTGACAAATTTCAATCAATCCTACTAACTGAGTGGTGTTTGTTTGCTCGTGGTGGTGGTCCTATGGTAATACAGGCCTGCTAAGGAGAAGAGAGGAATTCTTTCTGAGTTGGTTAACAATTGGTACGAATGGGGTACAGTGTGAGTGTTTCCTGATATCGTGGTAGAAAGCCAGCCTCATTCTACAAAGCCTTGCCTTGCTCTCCTGAAACACTGCCTGTCCCTCTTGGGAACTTGCCAGAACACCGGCGGTGTCTCTCTTTGGCACTTGAACGCCTCCCTCATAGGGTCGGAGCTCGCTCATATGGGTAAGCAGTCAGGAGCAGACATGGGGGGGAGGGGGACTTCCTGAGTCTGAATCCCAGGTAAACTCATCATTCCTTGTGCGATCTACTACTCACTTCACCAATTTAGAACAGAAACTGTTAACCAGCACGGATTCTGTCCCACGGGCGACGCTCGGCTGGAGAGAGTTTTGGTTGTCACAACTTGGGGGGAGGGTACATCTGCTGGGTAGGGGTCAGCGGTGCTACTCAGCATCCCACAGCACACAGGATGGCCCCCACGCCCAAGAACTGTCCAGCCCCCAACGTCAACAGCACCGAGTTTGAGAAACTCCGTTCTAGAAGCTTCCATTTCTTCATCTACCGAATTGAGTTTTAGAGCCTACGCCAGGGTAAGATGAAACAAGCTATGAAAATGCGAAGGGACAGAGCAGGGCATGCCTGGGATAAATGCTCTTATTCTTCCCATTTTAATTCAGCGATGTAGGAACAGAAACCCCCTCTTCGGGGCCGGATTTGGCAGCCCCCACTGGAGTCTGAGGTGGGAACAGAGGCTCTCAGAGGAAAGACCGTTTTGTTATTGTCTCTCTTCCAGCTCATCCGCCAGCCACCCCTGCCCTCCCCTCTCAGCCAAGCTCGGAGACTGGATGCAAAAGCCATTATTAAAAAATGAACATGAGTTGTTTTTTCCCCTTTTTGATCAAATAATCCAGTTTGCTGCCTCAGACAAATCATTATTCATATGGAACCTGCTTGTGCCATCCCAGGGGAGGAAGGCCAAATTGATTTAACATCTAATCCAGTTTGTACCTTCTGCTAACCCCAGTGGTACGCTAACTTCACCCTTGCAGGATGGGGAGGAAGGGGTGGGCGGGAGCAGCGGGGCAGAGGGAGACAGGAGGAAGTTAACCCAAGGAGCAGCTCTGCCAGGGAGAGGTGGCCATGCAGCGTGCCATTGTGGCACCCGGCCTGCCTTCTCCCTCAGCGGTGTGTCCCCTTCTTCCTCCCGCTCCTCATCATAACACCACCACCATCAAAAGGACAGCCACCTACTCTGTGCTGAGTGGGATCCCTGAGGACACCCTGTCCGAGAGACATCATGGCACCCATCCTACGACTGGGGAAGCTGAAGTTCAGGGAGGTTGAAGAACATGAGGAGACACCTAGGAAGTTCTAGAACCGCATCTCGGAGTCAGTTCTGCCTGTCTCCAAAGCCATAACCAACAGAGTAACAGGCGCGGGGAGGTAGGAAGGTGTTCAGAAGTGTTCTAGAGTTTTTCTTTTCCCATAAAGGTCCCCTGAGTGATAGTCCAGGCACCTTTGGGTTGCCTCGGTGTGGTGGTTGAAGGGTCAGCTGACCCAGGTTATGGCCCCATTTCTGGATTTTCTGCTGCTCACCGCTAAGCCCATCTGTCTGTCCCTCCTCTCTCAGGGCTTCAGGGGGGAGGTGGGCGATGTGGAAACAGCTTCTGACAGCCTCTGGAGGGGAAGGTACTGGGCATCCTAGGGTACCAGGCAGGGTCCTCTGGCCATGTCCCTCCTTTACATGGTGGCACCTTCTAGGTTGTCATCCTGAGCAGGCAAGTGGCAGATACGGGACTTGACTCCGGGTCTGTCTGGCTCCACGCTGGGGTCTCTTTCTATGGGGTGGCACCTCGCTTCTTCCCAGTGTTCTCGTGCCTTCTGCTCCTCATCAACACTTGCTCTCAGGAAGTGCCCTCAAGTGTCTGCTGAGGAAATGTCTTTCACCTGAAGAGAGAAAATAGCTTGAGGTGAGCTTCCAGGGAAGAGGTGGGAAGGCTAGGGAGAGAGGGCAGGCAGGAGGGCGTCTGTGCAGAAGGAGGGAAGGAGGGAGGGGAGGGCGGGAGAAGGAGGAAGGGACCCAGGGAGGGGGAGAGGAAGGAGAGGGGAGGAAAGAGAAGGGGACAGGAGGAGACATGTTTTCCTAAGGACGCTGTGAGAAGGACAAACAGCACCGATAGGAGTCCAGGCATCAGAGGGAGCCAGGGAAGGGCAGGGAGGCTCCCAGCTTTGCCCAGCCCAGCGGAGCGGAGCTCTGATGAGGGTCCCCAGCTGACGCAGCATCGTTCGGCACTTCAAGGGGCTGGCAGCTTGGGGAGGACCAAGAAACAGTACCAGTGTAGGGTTGGCGTTTTTCTGGTGGACCCCAGCATCCGGGCTGTGGGAGACCAGCCCTCAGGACCCTGCCAACAGCCCCTCACTGGCAGGTCATCACCGTGGAAAATCAGATTATTCTCCATGAGGGAGTGTGAGGCACCCTCTGGGGAATCCGGAACAACTGAGGGACACTAAACACGGGGCCCCCAAGCTGTGCAGGCAGGAACTCAGTGCAAATAATTAAGCACCTGTTCCGCATCAGCCCCCTTCTGGGCAGGGTGCATGTTCGCCTACTTAGTCGTCACCAAGAAGGCGGTGTTACCACCCCAGTTTTATGGGAGGAGACACTGAGGCCGAGGTCAGCCCTCAGGGGCAGAGCATGGAAGCGAGATGCTGCGGGGGCTCGGACCCTGGTGCTCCTCCGCCCGGCGGGGCCCACGAGCTCCCGGGGCTGGAAAACGGGGGCCTGGGCTTTGTGGTTCAGGAAGGAACAGCACCGAGGGAGTAATGGCACCCACAGGGCCTGCGGGGCGAGCCCTCTGCCTGAGAGCATGTGGGGGGGTGTACGGTTGTGTGTGTTTTGTCCGTGTGTGTGTGTTCGTGTTGGGTTTCTATGTGTATTTGTTTGTGTTGCTCTGTGTGTGGGGGGGGCTTCCGTGCTTGGATGTGTATTCGTGTGTGTGTTGGTGCCTGTTCATACGGGTAGTTTGTGCTCATGTTTGAATTTCTGCCTGTATTTGCATGTGTTTCGTCTGTGTGCTCGTGTCTGTTTTCCATAGGCTTTTGTGTTTGTGTTTCTTTGTGTGTGTGTGTGTTTGTGCTCATGTGTGTCTGTGTGGGTGTTCATGGGTATGTGAGCTTTGTGTTTGCTGTTCCGTGTGTGCGCGTTTCAGTTTGTGCTTCTGAGTGGGATGTGCGTATGCGTGCGTGCGTGCGTGGGTGTGGGTGCGTGTGTGCGTGGGTGTGTGCGTGTGCGCGTGGGTGCGTGTGCGCGTGGGTGTGGGTGCGTGGGTGCATGGGTGTGTGGGTGTGTGCATGCGAGTGGGTGCGTGTGTGCGTGGGTGTGCACGTGTGCGCGTGTGTGAGTGGGTATGGGTGCGTGGGTGTGTGCATGCGAGTGGGTGCGTGGATGTGCACGTGGGTGCGTGGGTGCGTGGGTGTGTGCGCATGTGCGTGGGTGTGTGCATGCGAGTGGGTGCGTGTGTGCGTGTGTGTGCATGTGGGTGCGTGTGCACGTGGGTGTGGGTGCGTGTGCGTGGGTGTGTGCGTGTGCGCGTGGGTGTGGGTGCGTGGGTGCATGGGTGTGTGGGTGTGTGCATGCGAGTGGGTGCGTGTGTGCGTGGGTGTGCACGTGTGCGCGTGTGTGCGTGGGTATGGGTGCGTGGGTGCATGGGTGCGTGGGTGTGTGCATGCGAGTGGGTGCGTGGATGTGCACGTGGGTGCGTGGGTGCGTGGATGCGCACGTGTGTGCGTGTGTGCGTGCGTGGGCGCGTGCGTGGGTGTGTGGGTGCCTGTGTGCGTGCGTGTGTGGGTGCGTGGGTATGTGTGCGTGGGTGCGTGGGTGTGTGTCTTTTGCACAGCTGAGGTTGGCAGACGGAAGGGATTGCTGGTGTGGGAAGAGCCTGACCAACACGACCCGCGTGTGACCTGGACGAGGGGGCGCCACGGAAGCTCTGTCGGGGCCTCCGTCCTCCGAGTACAGGGCCTGGGCAGCCCGGGGCTCCTGTCTCCCCGGCATCGGCCTCGTCACCGCCGGGGCCTGCGTCCGTCCCACCGGGCCGGCGCGGGCTGCCTGACCGCCCTCTCTTCCTGTCCTTGCCAGTTGTCCGTCCACCCAGAGCCGCCGGGGAGAACCGCGCTCAGTCTGTGCGACCGTGTCTTCAGGCCTGCGACGGGCACAACCTGCCCGACCAGCACGTATCGCTCTCTCGCAGCCTCCCGCCCCTGCTCAGATTCCAGGCCTGCGTCTCCCTCTGGGCCCTTGAATAATTCAGACAGGAGGATCCCACTGCAGACCCAGCCGGTCTAGCGACGGAGGGCGTGAGGCGGAGGGTGGGACGCACCATATGGAACGTGTCCCTGGAGCTCTGGGTGACAGAGCCCCCCATCACCAGCCTGGGTCTTGTAGCAAAACCCGCCAACTCTGCCTGGGATGTCACTGGTCGATTCTGGCAGCAGATGGGCCCTCCTGACCCCTGACACGCCCCGGAGCAGAGGATCCGAGGAGGGGACAGAGTGAAGTTGACAGGACCCACTCTCTGAGCTGGGGGCATTTTGCAGAGAAAGCGAGAACCACTTGCAGGAAGATACTTCTCCATCTGCCGCGGTATCCACAGGCCTGGAAGGTCCCTGGCGGCATCCAAACAAGAAAGCAGCAGGCCGCTCGGTCGCTGACCCTCGCTTGAGAGAGGGTTTCTGGACAAAAACATGCAGGAATAGGCTGGTGCCAGCCTGCCTGCCCACCGGGGGCCCTAGCCAGAGTCAGACTTGTAGGAAAACTGCACTGCCTGGATTCGGGTCCGTCCCAAAGTGGACCCTGAGACAAGGATTGGGGGCCAAGTAGTTTATTGGGAGGGCGGGCCCCAGGAAGGGTGATGAGGATGGGGGAAAGAAAGGGAAGGAGGATAGCCATTAAGAGGCACATAAGAGGCTGAAGGCAGTCTGGGAGGCTCCAGAGCACTGAGCCACCATTTCCCATTCGTCGTGGGCACGTTAGGGACGCTGAGCAGGGGTCAAGGACAAGCAGAGAGAGGCATGTGCTTGAGGTAAGATGCCACTGGCACAAAGGGACTGGTCCCCTGAAGCTGCAGGTGGCCTCGCTGTGACCAAGAGGCCATGGAGCATCCATGGAACAGGGCCACCATTCGCAGACCTTGCTCGTGCATTTGCTTGCTTGTCTTCTGTCCAACTCGGCCTCGGCTCGGGGTCCTTCCCCAGTCTGGGCCTCAGCTCTGAGAGAACGTTCCATGCTTCCCCACCCCCACATAGGCCCCCTCTAGAGTAGGATTTCTCTACTCCTAGTGGCATTTGGGGTCGGGTGATTCTCCGTGGCGGGGGCTGCCCCATGCACCGCAGGAAATAGTATGTTAGCCCGTTTGGGCTGCTATAACCAAGCGCCGTAGACTGGGGGGGGGGGGGGGGGGGGCTTCTAAACAACATAAATTTATTTCTCCCTGTTGTGGAGGCTGGAAGCCTGAGACCGGGGTGCCAGCAGGGTGTATCATGTGACCGAAAGAGCAAGGGAGCTCTCTGCGGACTCCGTTTCTAGGGACACTAATCTCATTCACGAGGGCTCCGTGCTCCTGACCTCATCATCTCCCCAAGGCCCCCCCTCCGAATCCCATCTCCTTGGGGAGTTCGGATGTCACCGTTAGATGCCGGGGGACACACACATTCAGTCCTCGGCAGACAGGTACTGCTAACACCTGCTGGGAAAGGAGCTCAGCTTCAAAGGCATTGTTTCATTTAATGCCTTACATGAACTTTGTGTGATTGGGAAGATCATCTCTCTCCAGTTACAGCTGAAAGCCAAAGTTTAGAGATCGGGAGTTACTTCCCCGCAGATTGAATGAGCAAATATAAGAGACGTCTCCGTGGCAGATATGATGACCTATTGATTCACTTACATCGGGGGGTCAGCAAACTTTTTCTGCAAAGGGCAGAGAGTGAGTAAATATTTTAGGCTTTGTGGACCAAGAGGCAAGATGGAGACTATTGTGTAGGGACTGATCTAACCAGTTTAAAGGGGTTCATTTAAAAATGTAAAAACCATTCTTAGCTTGCAGAAGCCTGGATATGGGCTCCTGGGCCCCCGTTTCCCTGCCCTTGACCTGACGTGGAGGCAGTGAGAGAGATGATTGTTTCTCAGAAGGCACTCAGTTGGGATTTGGAAATAAAGGTGGACCCCAGATTTAAAAAGGAGGGACCAGCAACCTCGTATATAAGGGGAGCCTTGCTGCTCCCTCCGAACCATCCCTTTCTAATCTTCTCACCCCTGCCCAGAGCTTTCCGTGTTCTGACTTTGAACTGAACAAACAGGTGGGTTGGGGCCACGGAAGGTGGGTAGGTGGCTTTGGGTCCCAGGGCTGCGCATGCCTGTGTGTGTTGGGGGCAATGCAGGAGAGCGTGGGGGCCATTGCTCCTATCAGATCCACAAGGGGCACAGCCTCCCACCACATGGGCAAACCCATTGCAGACTCAATCCCCTGGCAATTGAATTTGCCTTTTGATGCCTTACGTGTTTTCCCAGATCCACTCTTCGGCCAGTTGATGTTCTGGGATTAAAACTGGGCTGGAGGCATTTACAAATAAAGGAAACGCGGAAGCCTGGACAGTGCGTAAACGTTTTCTTTGTCTAAGGGTGCTAACCACGCCGATCGAGAGGCCTCCTACCTGAGTCCGTTGAATCAACACTGTTTGTCTAAACTTCAATCCTGGGGCAGCTCCCATGACAGACAGAGGCTGGTGCAGCTTCTCTGATTTGCCACCTTTGGGGACTCCAGAGCCAGCTAGATGTTTCCTGGTCTATTCTGACTGTAGATGGGGTCACTGGGCAGACAGAACAAACTCAGCACCAGCAACCCCTGGGTGAGGTGGTCATTCAGAGGAAGGGTACTGTTTGCTCCTTTCCTTGGGTCATCCTGGTATAACTAAAAACAACCAGGCAGGCGTTATGAGACCAGGCTCCCAGGCACCATCCTGATCTCTCACTCCAGAGTGATGTGGTACAGTGACCAGACCTCTCTTCTCCTCACTCTTCCCGTCTATAAAATGGGAACAAACATTCCATCGTATTGGGTGCTCTTTTTCAGTTAGCCCATGGATTTTGATCAGCACAGACCTCTGCTGAATTTTGGATACAGATGAGCTTAAACTCGAGGTTGGAGTGGTTTAAAGACTATCAAAGACCACACAACTAAAGGTGGCAAGAGATGGGGAGAAGAATCTGGGTTTTCTGACTCCCACGCCAATGCCCCTTCCACTGGAAGAAGTAGAAGGATGCCTTTTGTCTGCTTGCCTGCCAAGTCCGTGTTGAGTGTCCAAAGCAGGTACATGCAGGCTGCCGTGTGGAGCCATGGCATGTCCAAGGATGTTGCACTAGACAGACAGCATGAAGTTTTAGGGAGGCAGAAGACTAGACTCTGGAGCCTCACTCACTGCCTTGGTCCAAATTTGGGCTCTGCTATGACTAGCTGGGGGAGCTTGGACAAGTGAATGAACTTCCCTGTGCATCATCTTCAGCATCTGTAAAAGGGGGTGATAATGGCAGCTGACTTTCCAGGGCTGTAAGGATGTCATGAATCTGTCCATGGAAAGCCAGGCATGAGCCATTCTGTAAATATTATCCTTGCTGTGGCTCTTATTCTTTGTCAAGTGGGGATTTCTTCAGGGATCGAAGAAATCTTTCCCCCTGCAGAGGCCAGGTTTGGATGCCCGTGTTCTAGAGACAGGCAGAGAGGGATGTAGGTCGTGAGCCCCCCCAAATGCTAAACTCCCCCTCTCCTCTACCCTCCACCATCCCTATGGAACCCCAAAGACTTGGCACCTTTTCCAGGCACAAAAATCTCAGCATGAGAATCTCCTCCACCAAAAAAAGAATTCTAACAGTCACACAGATATTGACAAGCAACTGACCCAGAGGGAAAGCCCAAGTTACTCCCGAAAGACACAGAGCATTATCTGAGCCATTTTTTCATAGTGAGAGTTTATTTCCTTTTCTATTGAATAAGATACCATTGCTCAGCCTACTTAAGGGTGGTTTTCTTCCCATTGACTCATACCACAAGAGAACTTGGCATCTGAGGCCGCCCAGGTTTTCTATAAGGAACAAGAAGGCGGCAGAGAGGGTAAGAGAGGAGGCTGGGTGCAATCAGCTACCGTCACCCAGCTCACGAGCACTGAAAGTCTCGCTAGTGGCCACAGGGAGAGAAGGCAGTAGAAGGGCCTGCCTTGCATCCCACTCTGCAGCCCCATGGCCTGCCCATCCAACTCCCAGACCAGTCTGTACCATATGGACCTGGGTTTGAATAACTGCATCCGGCTTTTCATTACTCCAAGTCACTTACCTGGTTTCATTTTTCACTGCCAGGTGAATGATTCCTTGGGGAAATCAATGACCTACTAGCCCTACAAAGCCTGGGAGAGGTGTGTTAGGGGGAGAATGGAAAGGAGTCTGTGTAAACCAATCTAGAAAATTGCCACGCTAAGTACAAAAGGGAAAAAGCAGAAGCAACTTAAATGTCCAACAATAGGGGATCGGTGTAGGGGATGGTTTTAGTCAGTGTGTTCTGATACGGGCTCAGTTCCATGGCAAGTATCAGGCAGTAAGATCGTTGTGGGAAATACCAAACATGTGCCTTGGTTTGGCGCTTGCATGATTGAACACAGTGACGTGTCAGGCACTCACTAACCTGCCAGTCTTCTCATCTGTTCTGATTCCTTTCTCTCCTCTGTTCTGTATTGCAGGGAGCTGATCCCTGCAAACCACATTAGCCAGTGTCCCTTGGTTTCCAGTTAGTTTCAGCCAATGGTGGGGACACCAGCGAAATACCGGAGGGTGGGATTAAGGGGGGAGCCATGACACACCATGTTTTGGGAGGCATCTCGGGGAGGCAGTGGCTCTGTCTTCTCCATGACTCCGGCACCCACAGGACAGCCTCTCCTTCCATGGTCCCAGTTCCCTCTGGACAGCCCCTGGAGGAAGGAAGACCAAGGGAAGAGGAGCGGCTGACTCTATTGCAGGCTGGGTTCTCTGGGGAATAGACTCCAAGACAGAATTTAGCATAAGGATATCTATTAAGCAGTTCTTTTAGAATCAACACCCAAGGAAGATGGGGTATGCTTATTACCTAGAGGGACTGATGTGAGGAAAGGTATTTTAGTAATAGACAAAATAAAAATGCTGAATTTTAGTGTGGGCCAAATATGACTCGAGGCACGTCTACAAGACCTAGCTTTGTAGAGTTTGCCAAATTCTAGGTGAATGAACCAGGACTGGGGATTGGCTGTTAGTGAAAGGAAGCCCCAGTTAATAGTGGTGTTAAAAGGAACGAATGGGATCCAGAAGAATAGGTGTGGGTGGTATCATGTCAGGAACCCAGGTTCCTTCCATCTTTTTGCTCCTCCAGCACAGCCCTCATCCACAGATCCATCTCATGTTTCAATATGGTGGCCTCCATGTTCCAGGGCACGTGATGAAGGAAAGGAAAAGAAAGGCCAAAGACCATGCATCAGCTGTCTCTTAGGATGGGTCCCGGAAGCTGCTACTGGGCACTCCTCTTTACACTGAAGTGCCCAAAACTGAGTCTTAGGACCACATTTAGTTGCAGAAGTGCCTGGAAAGTGTGATGTCTATTCTAGGAAGTTGTGTGTTTCGATAGAACTTCTCATACAGCGCTATTCAAGAAGGTGAAAATGGATTTTAGAAAGCAGGCAGCAATCCTTGCTACAGGACATGCATATTGCATGCACCATCTAATTCAGTTCTCATAAGAATCCTAAAAAGAGGATGATTCCCATTATATGGATAAGCAAAAGGGGCCCAGAGGCACCAAACTGATATGGTGGATTCTTAACAGCACCAGTTTCAACCTCCTTTCTCAAGGTCTCTGTTAGCTACAGGCAATGTATTCAACTCACCGGGGGTTAATGTTTCCATTTCTTTGGAGTTCCAGGAACAATATGTAGGCAAGATGGCCAGGCCCTCCTGGCTGACCTTGCTCTCTCTCCCAGCAGCACTAGGGCTTTGTACGCTTTGTAGCTCTGTTTGTTTTGCAATTACCGTGGGTTAAGGGCCCTCTGACATTTTTACAGCGGGTAAGGGGAGGCACCAATCCTCACCCCTCCCCTTGATTCTTTGATTGTCATTTCCTCTACCTTTAAAAGAAAATTGTATAATGGCCATCACTTAGGCACCTTTCCAAAGTACTTGAACTACATTAATGCAAAGGGCCCTGTGAGGAAGTAGCCCCAGATGTCACTTGCCAAGTTAGGAAGAGGAAAAAGAGGATTCAGAGCTCCCTTTACTGAGATCCCGTCACTGAACAGTGCCACATGGGGGCATGAATTGTGGTTATATTGCCCATTCTGCAGAACCCAGAGCCAACTCAAACAGTATCAAAGTTGTTAATGAGATTTGGCCCCATTAGGCTCATGTAAACACTGGTAACAAGACTTCAAACCTCTGTTAAATATATATATATATATATTTACATTATAAATATATATATAAAATATATATATTTAAATATATAATATAAATATATATTTTATGTGTATTTATATATAAATATAATAATAACAATATAAATATATATTATATATTATATAAATAAATAAATAAAATTAATATATATAATAATGTAATATATGTAATAAAATATATCATATATTTATATATAAATAAAATAATAAAAAATAAATAAAATAAATAAATCTATAAAATATAAATATATATTATATATTATATACACACATATGTACATACATATATATGTGCGTGTGTGCATGAGTGTGTGTGCACGTGTGTGTCTGTATTCGTGAGAATGTGAGCAGTTGAAAGAGACTAACCATACTTTTACATCTGTCCCTCGTGGGGCTGATCTGGGAAAGGTGTTGGTCTAAATTGGGGGTGGAAGGTGACAAAGGTAGTGTTGTCACTTGTTGAGTGACAAATCAATAATCCGTCTGCTGCTTCTGCAGGACTAGCATTCTCTCAGCTTTCTGGGGAGAAAGCTTTTTCTGGGGGGGATCCTTTTTGTCTAATTTTTTTTTCTGGGGAACTGCCTCGTCTTGCGCTCCGTCCACGTGGTTTGGGCAAGGTTGATTCTCTTCCCTTCAGCTTGGCTAACTGGCATCCTCCACTCCGCTGGTTCTAGTGCTCAATGCAAGGAAGGGCATATGATTCAAGTTAGTTCAATAAGATTCAGTCCCAGAACAGTGGCTACAATTGTAGGGGAAGAGGGGAAGCAGGCTCTGAGGATACCCGACCTTATCCCCCCACTCCCAGTACTGACTGGCCCCACTTCCTACCTCAAGCACTTGAGATGCTCCACCTGAGGATTTTCTCTAATGCTCTCAGACCTTGCATGGGGCAGACAGAGGTGCTGTGCGGTCAGTGCCCCGGGCAGCAGCCCTCAGCCAATCACAGATGGGTGCTGGAGAATCAGTATCTCATCTCCCTTGTCCCCGGAACAGGGCATGTGCTCTGAACTATCTCCCTGCCGCCCCCACCCCCGAGGTCCCTAGTGAGGTGTGGTCTCTGTGGTCTCACAGGGGTCCCAGTGGGATTGAACATTAATTGCCCACGGTGATAACCTGCTCAGGAACGCACCTCCCTTCCCTTCCCTCCTCACGTTCCCATTCCCGTTTCAGAGTTTTCAAGGGATGACTTCCCAAATAAATCATCTCTTCTTGAATCCTGTCTCGGTGTCTGCTTCTGAGGGAACCCAGCCTAACACAATAAAGCAAGGACCTACCTGAGAAAGCAGTCAACACAGAAGAGGTAGTGCAGAGAAAGAGAGAGAGAGAAACATTTTCGATGGCATCATGTTGGGCTGCTGGATCCAGCCATGCCTGAAGGTTAAATCACCCTCCGATGTGCCCTAAGGGAAAACATGGAGGAACTGGGATTCCAAGGTCTCTGTTGTGATTCTTGTCATATTTCCTTTCCACACTTCCCTAGATGGCTCCAGGTGTCTATCCCCACGGTATTTCTAGAGCCCAGTGACATGCATTCATTCCAAGGTCTGCTGGACCTTATAACTGAGAGAAGGTTAAAGCTACCAGGGTGTCACACAGTTCAAATCCTTCACTGCAATTTCATGCAAAGAACCTTCTGGCAGCTTCCTTTTCACTGCTGTGCTCTTGTCTGCCAAGCCAGTCTCAGGCCTGGGCATCCCCCAGGAGATGTTAACTCATCTCCCTTATCTGCTTGACTGACTGTCATCTTGACACATCACTGAGCTGGTGATGAAGCCCTTAATTAGTACATGTCTCCAGGGCTCCCGTTTTGCCACCTCTTCTTCCATTTGTCCTCCCCGCACCTCTCTCCTCCCCGTCTCTTTACCGTGTCCGAAGAGGAACCCCCACCTGCTACTTCGCAATGCTGTTCCTTTGACTTTCAGAACCTCCACTCACTGTCACGGGGCCAGAGCCATCTGCACTCACTGCAGACCGGGCTCAAAAGGGAGCACCTTGAAGTGGGGTTATCCCATCTCCCACCCCCCGCCTCCGATTCCCCCCTTGAAAGACGCCTGGGATGCCCAGTATGCAAATGAGGATACAGGTACACTTACCAGTTTGGGCCTCAGGGCGAGACCTGGTTCCAGTCCTAGCTCAGTTGCTTACCAGCTGGGTGAGTTTTTAGCCTTTCAGTTTTCATTGTCCTATAACATAAAGGGAAGAATGCTGACTTTCTTTTTGACTGTTGAAGAATATTCCATTGTGTGTGTGTATGTGTACGCGTGCGTGTACATATATATGTAGATGCGCATATTATTCGGTGGTAAACAAGAAGGAAACCCCACCATTTGCAACAACGTGGATGAACCTAGAGGACATTACGCTGAGTGAAATAAGCCACACAGAGAAAGACAAAAATGGTATGATCTCATTTCTATGTGGAATCTAAAAAAAAAAAAAAAAAGTTGAATTCATCAAATGGGGAGTAGAGTAGTGGTTGCCAGGAGCTGGGGGCTGGAGGAAATAGGGGAAGTGTTGGTCAAAGGGCACCAACTCTTCAGTTATAAGATGAGTAAGTCCTTATCAAATATACCACCTGGAGACCTGGTTTCTTTGAATGACTCCCAATTTCCAAAGAAAAAAAAAGTCCATGTTGTCTGTGTGCTGTTGGTAGTGGAAGAACCACATGGAAAGGAGGATTGTCATCGGCATGATCTCATTCAGTGAAGGGGTCAGTCAATGAGATAACCCCTAGAGAAGTCCATGGAGTAGGGCGCCTGGGTGGCTCAGTTCGTTAAGCGACTGCCTTCGGCTCAGGTCATGATCCCAGAATCCTGGGATTGAGCCCCGCATTGGGCTCCCAGCTCAGTGGGGAGCCTGCTTCTCCCTCTGGCCCTCTCCCCTCTCATGCTGTTTGTCTCTCTCAAATAAAGAAAGAAAGAAAGAAAATCTTAAAGAAAAAAAGAAAAGAAGTCCATGGAGTAAATGCTCAGTAAATACTTATTACTATTATTGTAATATCAGTTGCTATTGTTGAATGGGTCGTACTTTGTAAATTGTAAACTACCACTTAATTTAGTAATAAATACATTAGCAAATATTTATTAAGTATTAACTAAGGGCTAAACATTGAGGGTTCTGGAATACATAAGTTGGACCAGTCCCTGTCCTCATGGTGTTTACATTCTGGTGCAGAACTATCCACTAGAATTGTCTATGATGATGGAAATGTCCTGTACGTGCACGGTCCAATATGGTAGCCACTTTCCCCTTGTGACTACCGAGCTATCGAAATATTGCGGCTGTAACCAATGAACTGGATTTTAAATTTTTATTTGATTTGAATTAATTTTAGTTAAATTTAAATACCCACCTTTGGCCAGTGGCTACTGTATTAGTACAAGTCTAGTGGATGGAAATATACAGTTATTTGCAAGTTAAAAGTTAACATCGAATTTAGTAACCAATGAATTAGCAATGACCTATTGAGTTTCCACAAAGTGAGTATCCACAGAGCGCTAAGCATTGAGGGTTCAGTGTTCCATAAGTTGGGCAAAGTGCAAGCTCTGAAGATAGGATATCGAAGCTAAAACCCAAATGGGATGGACATCGTTTTGTCTTGTGATAGTCACGTCCTGTGATGAGCTGCAGGAAAGCATTCTAGGCAGAAGGATCAGCAAGCACAAAAGCTGTGAGGTGGGAGCAAGCCTGGGTTGTGAGAGGAGCATTACAAAAGGCAAGAGAGGGTGAACCAAAGTGAGAGGGGGCATGAGCATGGAATGATATCAAAACACACAGGGACAGATTGTGGCAAGGCATTTAGATTCTACTGGGGCTCTGTGGGAATCCACTGGGGGCTTTGCATGGGGGAATGACATGATGAGAATAATCTGCATAAAAAGTCCCCTGGCTACTCTATCAATGAATCTCCAAAATGAATGTCCAAAACCTAGAATAGATAGAGATCAACAGTTGAAAAGTTCTTAGGGTCATCGAGGTATCAGATAATGACTTACTAGCATGCTTACAAAGTATTCAGCACGCTATCTGGCACAAAACAGGTATTTAAAAAATAACTATGGTTATTTTGGAGACTACTGGCTTCCCACGATGGAAACAATAGTTTATGCTAGCCAGTCAATCTGTCAAAGTAGAGTATTCATGAAACACTGTTATGGATCTTGAGTTCAAGGGCTTCTGGAATCAAGTTAAAGTCTCCTCCTTTAAATAATTCTGACACAACTGGAGAGAGAAGTCTGCAAACAACCAAGCAGATCCCCAGCTAGGGCATGAGCAATGGCTGGAAGACATGAATCCTCCTTGCAGGCTCTCCTAGCTCAAAGAAAAGAAGCTGCTAAGAAAGACATTCCCCTACTCATCCCCCCCAAAGAATGCTCCTTTTGGAAACGATTGCTGAGTTTTTTCCATTTGGAAAGCATTGATGCATCTTCCAGAAGGAGATGAAGCCTGAGCACACACAGATGGGCAGCCCTGCCATTTCCTCAAGGGGAGGAGGAGATGCGTATGGATGTGTCCCAAACACAATGAATGGAGTTTTTTCTGGGCAGAGTGGGGGCGCACTGGGAATGGGGTACTGGAGGTCATTAAGCCTCTTGAGTTAAGGAACCATCTGTAGCGTGAAATGCTACATCCTGTCATGAGGAGACTAAATGGTCAGGGGCTGCTGCCAACAACCTATGCTTCTCACCCCTCTGCTCCCCGCCAACCACCACCATCTTGAGCTCTTCCATGTCCAGGAGTTAGAAGGCATTCTCTGCGACACTGGCTGAAGGCAATAATTTCTCCAGTTAAACCATAAAACCAGATGCTAAATACATAATATGGACAAAAAGGGGGACAAAACAAAGGAGAGATCATTCGGCAGTTGCATGACTCTGGGGAGTGACAAACCCATGCCTTGCTGTACTCAACCTCCATTAATTACCCTTCATGTGTTGCTTTTTTTTTTTTTTTTAAACCACCCCTGACCATGAATGGAAAATGAAGATTTTTTTCCTGTTTCCCACATTGAGAGACAATGGCACTGCTCGCTCGCCCCGTGCGGACCGTGTGACTTTGGCCAAACAAGATTTGCGATGTCTTTCAGTCTTAGCAGCTATCTTGGAAAATGCGGGGATATCCTATCTATGTTAAAAGTCTGTTGTAAAGATCAGTGAGAACATGTGTGTAAGAAGTTGAGCACAGCGCAGGCATACAGTGGGGCTCAGTGAGACTTGGGCACCCCATGCATTATGTGCATTAATATAGACTAGCGGGCACCTGGGTGGCTCAGCCGGTGAAGAGTCTGCCTTTGGTTCAGGTCACGATCCCGGGCTCCTGGGATTGAGCCCTGCCTTGAGCTCCCCACTCAGCAGGAGTTGGCTTCTCTCTCTCCCTTTACCCCTCTTCCCTGCCCGTGCTCTCCCTCTCTCCCTCTCTCAAATAAATAAATAAGATCTTAAAAAAAAAATATATCAGAATAGCAAGTATTCCATCAGTGACCAGAGCAATGCCTGCCACATTCCAGGCCATGGTGCGTGTGGTACTGAGTTGAACGTTTACAGCTGCCTAAAGACCCATCTTTCAAGGGTAATGCATTTTCAGAGCAGAGAACAGGGTCCCAGAGAATTAAGCTAACAGGGGCAACCTCGCCTTTGTGCAATGCTTTCTAAACCGGAGTCACACAGATTGGAGTCTGAACCACAGCTCAGCCATTTTAGCATCTGGAGAGCCTCAAACAACTCTCCTAGAGATTCCCAGTTATGTGTTGCTGAAGTGGGGATAATAACACACATTATCTTGTGGTGCTGTGCCTTAATCTTAATCTGGTGTTTTGTAGAGCCAACTGGAATGGTGGCTGCCACGGTCATTGTTATTAATATAAAATTCATGTTGCGGTAATAGAATTATTAGCGTTAATAATAATAGCGATGCCCACAGAATATTTAGTTAGCATCGATGCAACTTGGTGCGAGATCCAAGAGTAAGGGGTGCTTGCATAGAAGATTACTATCAGCTCTATGCATTGATCCATCCAGAAAAATAGTTATTTATTCTACTGTGTGCCAGACACCAGCCGAGGACCTGGGGACGCACAGTAAATATGACAGATGAGATCCCTGGTGTCCTGGAACGTCATAAAGGGAAGATTTGGGAAACAAACAATAAACAGACAAACAGTTAAGGGTATACATGTTGAACATGGCAAGTGGTAATCAATTCTAAGAAGAAAAACTGCAAGGTCAGGAGAAAGAGTGATGGGCGGTCAGATAGAGGTGTGTTGTCAACAGGTGGTCAGGAAAGGTCTTTCTGATAAGGTGACATTTGGGCAGAGACCTCGAGGAAGTGGGGGAGTGGCCTTGCGGATATGTCCGGGGGAACAGCAAGTGCAAAGGCCCTGAGGCTGGAGGAAAGAGAAAGGAAACTGAGTAGGGTGGAGGATGAGCGGACAGGCTCTCACACAGTGCCATGCACGCTGTGGAGTAGGTGCACCATTGCGGGGTCAGCCTCAGAACGCGGCTTGGGGGCACCATGCATCCGAGCTGTTGTGCTGAGAAAACGCAGTTTTTATTTTCATACATTTGGGGAGTCCAACCAGTGGGTCTTCTGGTCCCCCTGGAAGTCACACCCGAGACATCTGCTAGAAATGGTCACATTGAGACGGTAGGCGCCAGAACCCTGGCCACAGTCCCTGGCACATGGCCTTTCTGCAAGGCGTGTTAGGCGGATCTTTGGGAGGGTTTCTTCCCCGTGGCTTCCCTGGGACAAGATGCCAACAGCTCCCCGGGCTCACTCCCTGGGCTGCATCATCAGTGACGTCTGGGGCCAGAGAGCCCCAATTAGCAGCCTTCTGCTGCCCAGATGGTTGGGGGACACAGGAAAGACAGAGGGGTCAGCGGCTTGGGTGGCTTTCCTGGAGTACAGCCCCTGTCCCTGCTCAGCAGGCGAAGGCCACATTTGGCCGGGGAGTAACTGCTTCCATTCCCAGCACTGTGACTCACCACCTTCCAGAAGCTGAGAATTCCCTTAGAAAACCAAAGGTCTGAGGTGTGCAGAAAAGGATAATTGGATGGAATGTGTCCTTGCCTCATGCGAAGGGCACTGCCAGGGGCTTGGGGCCCAGAATCACAGGAATGTCCTCAGTTGCACTCAGTGCAGGCTGGGCAGCTTTGTCCCTAAGTCATGTCCAGCTAAAGGCTCTTGAAGATGCCTTCACAAGGTGACAGAGCTGAGGGTCCTGGGCATTTGCACAGTGCCGGCTCTGGCCATTATGCTGAGTTATTTACTTACATATGGGCTTTCCCTGAATGTCCACACAAGACCTCTGAGGGAGGAATGATGATTATGACGCCTCCTTTCTGCAGAGAAGGACACTGAGGCCCAGAGAGGTTAAGCAATGGCCTATAAGTCACACATCTATTAAAGACAGAGTCAGGACTTGAACTTCAGTGGTCTGAATACAGAGCCCATAACCTTTATATACTCCAACACCACTCCCCAGTCTCTCTTTGTCCCAGTCGTGAAGACTAGGGGACAGTACATCTCATGGGAAGGGTCAGATAGGAACTATTTTTGGCTTTGCCAGCCATGTAGGCTCTGGACAGCTATAGGGCTCTGGTGTCATTGGGCAAAACTGCCACTGACAATATGGGGTGGATGTGAGGCTGTACTCCAATAGAACTTTATCTACAAAGGTAGGCAGAAGACAAGGTTTGACCCATGGACCATGGTTTGCCCTGCTATAGATGGTCACCCACTGTGTCTTTCATGGAGCTTACCATGGCACCCTTCCTCGGTAGGTGGACTCAGCATCTCCACAATATCATCCGAGAACCCAGATTGATTTCCCATTTTGTTCAACCGTCCTTAATACTATTGGCTTCCCATTATCATTCTTGTTGCCTCATGGCCACAAAATGGCTGCAGCAGCTTCAGGTAGAATATCCCCAAAGTATAGGAAGTAGGGGCAGAGGCTATGTAACCATTGCATAAAATTTTGCCTTTCATTTTTTTTTTTTTTTTTTTTTTTTGCACCAGAGAGGGAAGCCTCTTGTGTGCACCAGGCTTCCTCTTTCATTTCATTGGCCGGCACTGAGTCCACATTCACCCCAGGATCAGTCACTAGAAAATTAGGGAGTATGAACCCATTATACTCGTCTCCAAGGCTCAGGAAGGGTCTCTCGTTCTCACCAGACCTTGGGATCGCCATCCCTTACAGAATCAGCTCATGTTGGCAAGGAAGAAGGATGTGTAGGCTTTTGGGTAAGTGACACTATTTTTTTCACCCTGTCACTTTTAGGAGGGATTCAGGGAGTGGGGAGATCCATGCTGGAGAGGCTCCACAAACACCTCAGAACTTGTGCTAAGCCTCTGAGGTATGAGGTGTGGTAAGAGCCTGTCACTCACTCTTAATACCCAGCATGAGAGGAGCAGGCCTGAGCCCCAGAGCTGAGGCAGGAGGTGAGCTCGGGGAGGAGGAGGTGGGGAGACAGGTGTGAAAGGGAAGGAGGATTTAGCAACCAGGTCTGGCCCCTCTCCCACACTCGGGCAGCAAGATTCCTGTAGTTTCAAAGCACCGGAATCTTGAAGGCTGAAACCACAGAGGGCAGGCCCCAAAGCCGTTCTTAGACATGATCTCCCAGATTCTGGATCACCTCAACCCCCACATCCAAACGAGGTCTTCCGCTGCAAGAAATTGAATGTGGAGAAACCAGAAGTACTTAACCAGAGCTAAATTAAGCCTGTGGCACTCATACTTTCCCTAGGGTGGGATGGGAACCCAAGACCCACTTCACAGTGTGGGGTGCCCAGAGTGACACATTGTAAAGAGACATTCTTCTCTATCTTGATAAAGGTGTTCTGAGATCTAAAGATGCAAAAAACATGAGATGTGAACTAAACACTTGCTATTCATTCATGCATTCATTCATTCATTCGTTCATTCAATCACTTTATTTTTTATTGTTATGTTACTCACCATACATCATTAGTTTTTGATGTAGTGTTCCATGATTCATTGTTTGTGCATAACACCCAGTGCTCCATGCAGAACATGCCCTCTTTAATACCCATCACCAGGCTAACCCATCCTCCCACCCCCCTCTCCCCCAGAACCCTCAGTTTGTTTTTCAGAGTCCATCGTCTCTCATGGTTCCTCTCCCCCTCCGATTTCCCCCCCTTCATTCTTCCCCTCCTACTATCTTTTTTTTTTCCTTAACATATACTGCATTATTTGTTTCAGAGGTACAGATCTGAGATTCAACAGTCTTGCACAATTCGCAGCGCTTACCAGAGCACATACCCTCCCCAGTGTCTATCACCCAGTCACCCCATCCCTCCCACCCCACCCCCCACCTCCAGCAACCCTCAGTTTGTTTCCTGCGATTAAGAATTCCTCATATCAGTGAGGTCATATGATACATGTCTTTCTCTGATTGACTTATTTCGCTCAGCATGATACCCTCCAGTTCCATCCACGTTGTTGCAAATGGCAAGATCTCATTCCTTTTGATGGCTGCATAATATTCCATTGTATATATATACCACCTCTTCTTTATCCATTCATCTGTCGATGGACATCTTGGCTCTTTCCACAGTTTGGCTATTGTGGACATTGCTGCTATAAACATCGGGGTGCACGTACCCTTTCGGATCACTACTTTTGTATCTTTGGGTAAATACCCAGTAGTGCAATTGCTGGATCATATGGTAGCTCTATTTTCAACTGTTTGAGGAACCTCCATACTGTTTTCCAGGGTGGCTGCACCAGCTTGCATTCCCACCAACAGTGTAGGAGGGTTCCCCTTTCTCTGCACCCCCGCCAACATCTGTCATTTCCTGACTTGTTAATTTTAGCCATTCTGACTGGTGTGAGGTGGTATCTCATTGAGGTTTTGATTTGGATTTCCCTGATGCCGAGTGATGTTGAGCACTTTCTCATGTGTCTGTTGGCGACATTCAATCACTTTATTAAATGCCTACTCTGTGCCCCAAACTATTCTATTTTTTTTAAAGATTTTATTTATTTGAGAGACAGAGAGAGAGAGAGAGAACAAGCAGTGGGGAGGGGCAGAGGGAGAGAGAGAGAAGTAGATTCTGCACTGATCCAGGAAGCCCAATGCGGGGCTTAATCCCAGGACCCAGAGATCATGACCTGAGCTGAAGGCAGATGCTTAACTGACTGAGCCACCCAGGCGTCCCCCAAACTATTCTAATTGGTAAAGATGCTGTAATGGAAAGAATAAGTAAAAAATCCTTTTCCTTGTGAGGCCTACTTTCTGGTGAAGGAGACAAGCAATAAGATAAATAAGAAACCTTTATAATTACTTCCTTGAGCTAGCCATTTAACTTTTCTTAACTCATTTTCACCTATAAGATAGTTTCTTGATTGTGGTTAATGTTATGTGTCCACTTGACTGGGCCGTGGTGCCCAAATATTTACTTGGTCAAACAGCATCATGGATGTTGCTGTGAGGGTGATTTTTGGATAAGATTAATGTTTTAATTGGTTGGTTTTATGAGCAAAGCAGATTATGCTCTTGAATGTGGGCGGGCCACACCTAATCAGTTGAAAGCCTTACTAGAACAAAGACTGACCTCTTTCAAGGGAGAAGGCATTCTGCCAGCAGACGTTCTGTGGCCTTGAACTGCAACATCAACTCTTCCCTGAGGGCTCCAGCTTGCCAAACCATCCTGCAGATTTGGGGCAGACCCATTTCATAGCATGGAGGTCTGAAGTGAAACGTGTGTACACATCCTGTTGGTTTTGTTTCTCTCAAGAATCTTGGCTAATATACCAATATACAGACATTGTGCAAAGAACTGCCCAGTAATTGTTTGTATTTCATGCTCATACAGCCCCGTGAGGTAAGTCTTTTTATCTTCATCGCTACTTTGTGGATGAGCCAAGTGGTCTCCAAAAGGTTGAGTAAATCACCAAGGCTACACTGTGGGCAAACAACAAAGTCAGGATAGGAACCCAGAGCTCTTGGGCCTCACGGTCTATACCTGAAACCCAACACACCCACTAGGGCCCAGTAGCCACATGCTGTGGCCACATCACATGCTCAGCAAGTATTCCCATGTGTGAAAACGTAGATTCCTCCATGCTGACCCCTGGGAAAAATCTCTGGCTGTAAGAGTCAGGCCGAACAGAAAGTCAATGAGTCAAAAGCTATTCTGATCTGCTTTGGCAAAATAGTCCTGTGGTGAGCTTCTACCGACGGTGTGCACTGATCCAGGAAGCCCAATGCGGGGCTTAATCCCAGGACCCAGAGATCATGACCTGAGCTGAAGGCAGATGCTTAACTGACTGAGCCACCCAGGCGTCCCCCAAACTATTCTAATTGGTAAAGATGCTGTAATGCTTCCTATAGTTTTGTGATGAAGCCCTAGGGGTTGTACTGCCTGGCTGCAAATCCCAGCTCCCCCACCTACTGGCTGCCAAGAGGCACGAAGGTCCTTAAGTACAGTAGTCCCTGTGAAGCTCTGAGTAGAGTTCATGGCAAAATGTGTTTCATGAACATCAGCTCTTGTTTTAGGGATAACAGGGATGGATCCAGGTTTTATGGTGGGTGACGCTTACAGTGTGTGTGTGTGTGTGTGTGTGCGCGTGAGGTAGGGGTCCAGGGTCAGTCTGGCCATTGTCTGTGGCAGCCATATCTCTTCAGCATCACCAAGCCCCCAAAGAAACAACTGTCTTAGTGTGGGGTCCTTTCATTTCCAAATGCCACCCGATTATTTTCCTGACCGTGGGGCATCTCAGGGTATTAGGCTACGTGTCTTGCAACGAGGCAGTCCTTAAAGAATGAAATTGTTGCCCGCACCTTCTCTGCAAAGAGGCATCTGTGGCCTCCTCTTTCGAGGCCCCCAGAACAAACAGTACCTGGGATCTCCTCACCCAACAGCACCTGTGATCTCCTCTCCCAACCGGGAATTAGACAGGCTTAAGAAATAATTCCTGAAGGGACAGGGCTGGGCTGGGGGGTGGATTTTTTTTTCTTTCTAAGAGTTGGTTGCAGTTTTGTAATATTGTTCTCCTGGGAGTGATGGAGGTGTGTCCTTTTTTAACTGGATTCTTGACAGGGAGTGAGGCAGAGAAAAAAAAAAGAAAAGAAAAATGGGAGAACACTTCCACTCCCTGGTGCTCATGGTGGATGCGGCCTTCTTTCTCCCTGTGTCCTCATGTGGCCTTCCTTCTGCATGTGTCTGTGTTCTAATCTCCTCTTCTTATAAGGACACCAGTCCTATTGGATTAGAACACACCCTAATGATCTTTTATAACTCACTTACCTCTTTAAGGGTATTATTTCCAAGTGCATTTGGACTCTGAGGTACCCGGGGTTAGTCCTTCAGCATATGACTTTGAAGGGGTGGGGGAGGGACACAGTTCCGATCATAACATGTTCCAAAGAAATATCATACCATAATCATATTATACCATAATACCAGTATCACCATAAGTAGAAGTCACTCTAACTTGCCATAAATAGAAACACCTAGAACAGTGCCTGGTAGATGTTCAATATTGTTGAATAGATGATCTAATGATAGTAAAGTAAGTGCAAGAAGACAAAATTATTTTATAACATTCTGAGTAGATACTGGTGCTTGTTCAAGGCTCTGAGCCTGAGGTTCCTCTCTTGTTTTGCAGAAGGGAGACTGCAGGTTCTAGAAAGGAGTCAAAGACACATTAACACTGACCGAAACTTCCCGCTCTATTCAATTAGAAGGACTGAAAGAGAAAGAGAACAACTTTCTTTATATATGATTTAGTGTTGCTCTTTTACCTCCTACAACCGTCCGCCATCCCACTGATGGCTTATGTTCCACACCTCAGGAAACATTGGCCTGCCCACAGGACAAAGGTATGCTCTTGCTGGGGCACACAGAGTTCTCCTGACCTCTCTTCTACCCCACCTCTCTAGCCACATCCTCTGCCTGTTTTCCCACCACCTTATATTTCAAGTTGTCCCATCCTTGTCCATATCTCACATATCCCTCTACTTCTGCTTCTGTCCTGCCAGCCTGATGAAGTCCTCTTCATCCTTCCAGACCCATCCAAGGATGCCCCTGGCAGATGGGTAAGTTAAAAAAGTAGAATACAAGCTAGCATTTATAGTACAATTTCATATTAAAGGGAAAAAATACAAATATTGTTCTGGAAACCATACATACGAACTTAATAAAAAGTGATGGGAGGATGGTGATTTATTTTCTTTTTGCTTATCTGTGGTTTCTGGTATTTTGACAGCCAACATGTATTCTTCTGTAATTGTAATAAAAAGTTACTTTTGATGTTTTAATAGAGCAAGTGTCTTCATGTTTTCTTTTGGGAACTCTTTTCCAATATTATCCCGCTCCGCAAGATACATGCGCGTGCACACATGCACACACACGCCCCAGGCAGGTGAAGGTAATAACATTCTGCTACCTTTACATTTTGCACATAATTCTGTCATTTTATTAATCACACTGATTTGACATTATCTATTTACTTATCTCCTTCCCACCCCAGTCTACGAGGCAGTATCATTTAGACGTTAAGAGCATGGATCCCAGAACCACAATTTCTGGGCTTGAATTCTGGACCCGCCCCCTCACCCATTTCTTTACTGACTGTTAGGCATGGATCCTGTATCAGGTAGTGTACTTGGCAGACAATGGCCCATGCATTCATGGGACTCCCCCCAAGACAGTTACCGGTGAGTATAATAAATCAGCAAACTCAGCAGGAAATTAGAAGGTGTAAGTGCTGAGCAGAAATGATGATGTAGAAGACAGTGAGAGAGACCAAGTGTGGAAGAATGTGTGAGGGGGACAAATACCCTTCACTGGAGTGGTCCATCGAGGCTTTGCAGAGAAGGGAAATTTTGAGTAAGAACACGCAAACAGTGAAGCTGTGATCCACACAGATCACTGGTGGAAAGACATTCCAGGTGCAGGGGATAGTCAGTGCAAACAGAACATGAGTATGCCTGGTACTGGGGACTCAGTTGTGGCCCCAAACCCCATATATTGAAGTCCTAACCCCCAATGCAACTGTATATGGTGACAGGAATTAATTAAGTTTCAATGAGGTCATAAGACTGGGCCCTGAGCTTCTAGGACTCGTTCTTACAGGAGGAGGAAGAGACACTAGGGGTGTGGGTAAGATGGGGAGCAGATCCCTCAGGGTCCAGATTCCTAATGGATGGGCATGGGGGTCGGGGAGAGAGAAAAGCCGGGGGTGAGTCCAGCATTTAAGGGATGAGCAATCAGAGGAGGTAGCAGCTGTCAACCAAGTTGGGAAGGTGTAGCTCAGTGGTTCCCAACTATGGGCGATGTTGCCCCCAGGGGACACTGGGCAGTGTCGGGAGATGGTTTGCGTTGCCATGAACTGGGAAGTGCTGTGGGCATCTAGTGAGTAGAGGCAGGAAGACTGTTAAACACGCTTGCACAGGACAGCCCTCCTTCTGCAACAGTGAAGAACGATCCAGCCCAAATGTCAGCAGTCCTGAGGTTGAGGAACCCTTGTATGGTACGCAGAGCAGGGTTGGGCTGGGCATGACACAGGTCCCAGAAAAGATCAGTGGTTCAGATTTGGACATATTAATTTCCCTTACTGGCTTTCTGTATACTGGTCGGGTGATATTAGGACATTATTTGACCTCTCTGGACCTCAGTTTTCTTATCTGTAATATGGGGATAAAATTTTCACTTACCTCCTAAGGGTTTCATGTATAAATGTAAAGCACCTGGAATGGTACCTAACACAGAGTAAGTGCTCGATACATCTTATCCATGATTATTGGAAGGGACACTGTGCCTTATTCATTGCCAGCACCAAGAACAGCCCTGGCATGCAGTAGCACTCAATGAATGCTTATGGACTGAGGCACCAAACTGACCCCAGGGTTACTGTCCGACTATACATGGCTTTTCTTCAGCACCCGCTCAAGCTGGAAATTAAAGGTGAGCATCAAATGTCAGGTTGGTCAGCTTATTTCCCCAGAACCTGGGTAAGGACATGCAAAGTAAAGTTTCAGTTGAAACTTACTAGCAGAAAAGCATAGAGAACGAGGGGCCAGGTGTAACCAAACCCTCACTGTCAGCTCAGGTAGGCTTTCCACGAACCTCCCACTGGCTCTCCCTGAAGCCTCGGCTTTGTTTTTTTTTAATGCAATTTCACTTATTTGCGGTTTTATAATTGATCATTCAAGTGGCTTTACCTGTCAAATTCTGTTAACTTATTAGTTAACAGACAAAAGTTTCATTAGGTCCAACCAAGCAAGAGGTCACACAACATTTCCATCACGATGCATGCAGCGTTAAGCTGTACTTTTGTTACTGGAGCTCATCGATTCATTTCTGCCCAGTGATGACCTGAGAGAGTTTCTCTTGGACTCCAATCCGTCCTGCTGGGACATCTTCTGGAGCCTGCTATGGCTTCATTGTCCTCCTGTCCCTCTATCTTGTAGCCTATAGGGATGCTTTCACATGGACCGAGCTTCAACCCGATGTGTGACTATATGCCAAACACATGGGGTGTGGGGATCTCTCCATGAGCCAAGCAAGCATGTTGCTCGCATTCCTTGTGTCTACTAGGATGACTTCAGGTGCAAGCAGCAAAGTTAAACTTCATGTCCAATATCAGAATGTTCGTATACATATGCATCTGTAAGATATAAAATCTGGCAGAATAGATCACTCAGCTGTAGAGCAATCCCGACGTTGGCTCATTCAGTGGCTCAAACTCATCACCAAAAGCCTTGGCGTTACTCACCATTGTATTCTTGACAGCTAGCTCCATGCTGGGTAGATAGGAGCTCAAAGAACTTTTGTTAAAAGGATGAGGAAAAAAAGAGTAGATCTGATTCCAGCTTAAGGCCCTCTTATACTCGCATATTTCTTAGCCTCCCACCAGGACACAATAATGTCCAGGTAGAACAGATTATTTTTTCCCCACGTTGGGATTTTTTTCATATTTTTGTTTTAAAGTATTTCCTATAAACAAGTACAGACATACACATATACATATATTATGATTTTATTTAATTATATGTTACTTACACATCATGTACCTAGTAGGTTTCAAGAATAGTAAAATTCATGTTCATGTAACTTACTGATCAGTGTTAGAAACAGGACTTACACTACTGGATCTTTCTGTGTATCCACCTCCAATCACATTTCTCTCCCTTCCCACTCCAGAGAGCTCATTGTTAATCTGCGTGTTATATCACTGCTTCATTATTGTCCTTTCGGTGTTCCTTTTCAAGAGCAAGAGAGCATTCCCATGGACACCCAAGACTTTCCTCATGTTTTATTGGCCAGAACGGGGCCATGTGCCTGTCCACTAATTGATCACAGGAAAGAGGTTGGTTATCATCTGCTTGAGTTAATCAGGATTTTTAGTTTTTTAGTCTTGAGAAGAAAATTCCAAAGGATGTATTAAAGATTAAATCGTAACACATATGTTACCCTGTCATGATGTTAAGTTACTCAATTATCAAGAGCTATTTCTTCCGATCTGTAGGTCAGCTTACCCTGCCAACTGCCATCCTGAAGCTACACACTCACACCCACACACACTTACACACAACTCTGGAATTGGATAGTCCTGAGTATATATGTCCCAGCTCAGTGATCAGGCATATTTTTTTTTAACTCTCTTTGCTCTCATTCCGTTGACAGTGACTTTTACATAGCTGTTACGTGCCAGACACTTAGGTGCCCCAAATACAATGATGAGGAAGAAACCGAATCCTGTCCAGGGAAGAGAATAACCATGATCCAAAGACTCATACAAATAAACACAAAATCATAATTCTAACTGACCTGGTGAAGGTGAGCTATGTGCTGTGAGGGTCCATGATGGGCGCTCCGTGGAGGGCTTTGCTACAAAGTGATTGCAATGGGATCCGGAGGAAGAAGAAGCATTGGTGAGGCTGCAATCGCCGTGGGCTGGACCTGGCCCATACGCCACGTGAGCAGAGAGAGTTCTCGTCTCAGGAATTTTGCAAGCTGCTCACTGAGCACTGTCATTAATAAGAACTAAATTATATATACATAAAATTAAATATGCTATGTTAAAAAAAAAAGTAATACGTTCTCAAAACTCATCACGTCCTCATTATCCTACTACCTCTGTGCTCTCAGGATCATTTGTGAGTGTTATAGTCAGATGGTGGGGATGCTCCTTAATGACCAGTTGAGCTGGTGAGGCTTCTCTTCCCGACCCCGTGTTTTGGTGACGTCATGTGTATAGCTGGACATTGGCCATAGTGGCCATGTTTACACCACAGAAACTGGCAAATGCTACAGATCAGGTTTTGCTTTTTGTTTTTGCCTCCCTCCCCCGAAGAGCCAGTTAGTAATCACCTACCAGCATGCCACGGGGCCAAGGGATCTAGAACGTTCTAGGCAGTAGGCTAAGCCTGTGAAAAGACACGGTGATGGAGAATAACACAACACATTTGAGACATTGAAGTAAGGTCGCCGAGAATATGAAGAATCTCTACTCCAAAGAATTTTTGGGACTAAACAAAATAATCTGTGTAAAAAGGCATTTAACACAGTTCCTAGTACGTACTAAGTCCTTGATGATCAGAGTTAGTTTTTTTAATGGTCCTTGGTGCTCTGTGTCTTCAAATGGTAGTTGTGTATATTTGGGCCCAGCAGTTTGAACAGCACGGTGGTAGGGGCTACCGGCTGCCCCCCCATACCCACCCCCAAACTGCAGGGCAGTGGGGTGCTCGGTTAGTAATATTTGTGATCTCAGGCTCCAGGAAGCGAGGGGCATCCATGTCGCTTAGTGCTGACTAATGTGACATAAGCTGAAGGTCTCTGAAATGGTTCGCTGTTTGCTCATACTTCCTGGGATGCTCCCACATACCTGGAATGCGGATGTGCAGCTTGAAGGTACAAGAGGTGCTTTGCATGGGGTTACATGCATGAAAATGAACAGGGAAGGAAAAACAGAAGACCCGGATCACCGATGCTAGCAGTGAGCTATTGGAATTGCCCTAGATTTTTTATGCATTTGCTCTGAAACCCCCTATCCAAGCCACTGAGGCTAGATGTTCTGTTACTTACCGCCAAACACATTTCTCACTGCTGCAAAGTGGATTTTCCAGCCATATGGTATAAAAAGCAATATGGCACCAAGAGGTGGGAAGACTCTAGAAACCTGCTGCAGGAAGGGTGGGCGTGAACAACAGGATCAACACCACGTGAGAGCTTGTTACCCATGTCCTCAGGCCTCACCGCGGTCTCCTAATCAGATTTACCTTAAACAAGATCTCCAAGCATTTCATTAGGAGATTCTCACAAAGCGGAAGGTTCCCTGAACTTCTTGATTTGCGGACTCCTGCCTGCGGAAGATGCCCTAAGGATGCAAAGCCAGAACCTACCATGGAAGCAGATTTTTTCAATGCTACGTGGACCTCATCCCAGGCCTCATAAGGCAATCAGCGTTTGCTCTGAGCAGCCATCCAAAGTGATTTCCAGATTACCCAACACCCAGAAATGAAGCCTAAATATCCATTCCTTGATAAACACACTCAGGCCCTTGAAAGTTCAAACTCTGTGTTGGGTCCTGACCTCTGAAATATTTATACACAGTGATGCACCTTCCAGATAACATCTCCTGGAATCTGCCTAGCAGCCAGGCTGCAATGGGGCCAGAGTTAATAAATGCTCGCCTTGTCTATAATTCAGCAAGAGAGCTTTCGCCGAGCCCCCAGACGCAGCTAA
The DNA here is from genome assembly GCF_011800145.1 of Mirounga leonina. Taxonomy (NCBI): domain Eukaryota; kingdom Metazoa; phylum Chordata; class Mammalia; order Carnivora; family Phocidae; genus Mirounga; species Mirounga leonina. The sequence continues at coordinate 12,007,300 of NW_023270436.1, forward strand.
GAATAGGCAGGTTCCTTCTCGTCTCTGAGAGTGCCAACGTCAAAAATAAGTTTCCCGTTTCTCTCCTTCCTCCTCCAGACTACACTTTAGAGGCTCTCGGCATTGGTGCCCTCCTGGCATATGCCCAAGAAATACCCTTTTTTGTTGGAATGGATTCAGCTCTTGGCTGATTTCTTCCTTGTACTATTCCTTGCCAGACTAGTTCAAGCTTGGGTCATCCCTGTTTGGGTTTCTTGATTAACCCCAAGTCTCCCAGGGAAAGGGAGAGACAAAATGCTTTGTTAGAGGAACAACACCATGGGCCAAGCCAGCCTGAGCTTGTCTTCTCTCCCCATGTGGACTCTCTAGAACAACTCTCCTCTTTCCTGTACTTGGCCAGTTCTATGCTCTGCCCCTGTTATGGAGCTGGGTTTCCCTGCCTGTCCCCCAGTCTGAAGGAGAGCCTGGAGACCAGGAGCCTCAGAATGCAGCAGACTGAAATCAAATCTCAGCTTCGAGGGGCGCCTGGGTGGTTCAGTCGGTTAAGCATCTGCCTTCGGCTCAGGTCATGATCCCAGAGTCCTGGGATGGAGCCCTGCATCGGGCTCCCTGCTCCGTGGGGAGCCTGCTTCTCCTTCTCCCTCTGCTGTTCACCTTGCTTGTGTGCTCTTTCTCTCTCTCTCTCAAATAAATAAATTAAATCCTTAAAAAAAATAATCTTAGCTTCAACTCTCACCAGCTGCATGACCAGGAGTAAGTGATGTAAACTTTCTGAGCCCCCACGGTCCCTGTCTGTGACATGGGGGAGGATGATGCCTGCAGACGGCTCATGCCAAGAACTTTGTACCCACCTACTAGACTATGTCTGGAGAGGGGCAGGATTGTTGCTTGTGTTGGCTGCCTTTGGGTCTCCAGAACCTAGAACAATGCCTGGCCTGTTGAAGTTACTCGAGAACTGTGTTCTGGATAACCGATCCTCACAACAATCCTATGACGTAGGTTCTATAACTCTTCCATTTTGCAGATGTGGACATTGAGGTTCAGAATGCTTAAGTCTACCGTCCAAGGTCACATGGCCTGCATGGGACAAAGCCAAGATTAGAACACACACCCAGCTGGCTACAAAGCAGCGCCGGCCACCCTACTGAGCAGCGGACATTAGACAGTTGAACAAATGTGCATGCATATTTCATAGGCCATGAGGCGGTCAGGAAGGGCTGCTCCCTCTTCCTCTTGACCTCCCTGCCCCACTCTGCTTTATGCACCCCCCTTCCCCAAATGCTCCTTCATGTTGGATAACAATATCATGAAGGGGAAAAAAAATATCCCTTGGCTTGGCTTCTTCAGGTCCCATAGGTGATAGAAAGCAGGGCTTCAGACCCAAGGAAGCGTGGAAATGGGGCATATTCATCTCCAGGACATTCTAAGGACTTGGCGGTTTTGTCCAAGACCATAGCCTTCTTTTTCTCAGCCTTGACTTTGCCATCACAGGTGAGTTGTGGCCATATGTCTACATAGTATGTATGATCTTCTCAAAGTGTGATCTGTAGACTAGCTGCTTGTTAGAATTCAGATCCCTGGGCCCTGCCCCCAACCCACTGAATCCAAATCTCCGGGGGGCGGCGTGGGGTGGCGCCAGAGTGTGCATTTTCCACAACCTCCACAAGATCCCCGTACTCTTTCCCTCTGATGAACAAATCAATAATGGTTTAGGTACACAGATAGGAAGGGTGGGCATCTCTAGATGCAGGTCCAATACTTGTGACAATGCTTCCAACCCAAGGAAGCATGGAAATGGGGGCATATTCATGACTTGTGGTCCCTATCTTTTACTCATCAACTCTCAGTTGAGGGTCTCAAATGTGCCAGGCACTATTCTAAGGGTCGTGCAATATGGCGTTGGATAAAAAGCAAACTCCACCCTCTAGCTGCTTACATTCTACTGGAGCTAGCAGAAGAAACGAAACCCATTCGGACTGCCAGAGTAGGGGTCTCGTCTGAAATACCTCCTCCCCAGAGGTCAAGCATTGCTGTTTTCTCTCTCAAATGGGCACATCACTCTCCGTTCATGCCCCATGTCTGAGTGTCTGATCAATTGCGAAGTCCTACCATGCTTACATCCTACCGTATTTTGAATCTGGTCACCTGTCTGCATCGTCACTGCATGGTCCAGAACACCACGAACGCTCATTGGGCAACAGCAACAGCCCCGCTCCCACCAGCCCCGCTATCACCAGCCCTCACCTCATGATCCACACAATGGCCCTAGCACAGGGCACTGGGAAGTCCTGCTTAGGGCTTTCATTTGGACAGCAGAGGGCCGCAAAAGTAGCCCAGTGCCATCATCTCTTCAACGACCACTGAGACCAGTATATGTAGACCCTGGAGTCAGATCGCCAACATCCAAATGTTGGTTTTTGCCACTTTCTTGTGCGTTTTTAACCTTGACCTTGACCTGTCTGAGCCTCAGTTTCCCCATCTGCCAGACAGAAATAAAAGTTACACTCACCTATTTGTAGGCTTATTGAAAAGTTTATGCACATGAATATATGTAAAAGGTTTAGAACCGTGTGAAGCATGGAGTAGTGAGCACGCTCGAAGTGTTATCCATTATTGATTTGTTCATCTGGCCAAGTGTTGTGGGGGCAATTAAAAGACACAAAGTACCTTAAGTGCGGTACAGAGTGCTCTTGCATCTGAACAGATAGAATTGTTATTTTCCCTGACCAAGCCAGTTAGCATTTTTTTTTTAAGATTTTACTTATTTATTTATCAGAGAGAGAGGGCGTGGGAGAGCGAGAGAGCACAAGCAGGGGGCGCGGCAGGTTCCCTGCTGAGCAAGGAGCCCAGTGTGGGGCTTGATCCCAGGACCCTGGCATCATGACCTGAGCCGAAGACAGGTGCTTAACCGACTGAGCCACCCAAGCATCCCCAGTTAGCATTTTTTTAATGAATTACTCACACACAGGACAGTGGGCACAATGAGGCAACTCTGCAGGGACATGGACTTCCAGATGCCCACCCTTCCTATCTGTGTACCTAAACCAATGCATATCTCTGGAGTTCTCTCCCGATTAACTGCAGGAAGGATGTGGCTTCATGCTCACCCACTCCAAGCCTGACAAATCTTTAAGCTCCCTCTCTCTGCTCACGAGCGTCCTGGCCCCTGACCATTGTCCGTGCAATGGGAGAAGGCCCCTGGTTGCTGATCTCTACCTGTGGCTCCTGGCCCAGAAAGTCGGGCACCTCATCCCCTCCCCTACCAACCTTTTTTCCACCCCCTTCTGACTATTCCTAAGTCCTTTGTCAGTGTCTGTTAGATTTTTCACTGAAGGGGGAAAAAAAAAACCCTACTTCCTAAAATGTTCAAAAGTCTTTCCTCAGTTTGTTATTAAAGCAATTATGTAGCATAACACACCGAAATTGCAAAAGGTATTCTAATGGAAAACAAATGCTCCAGACAGGCGACCGACTGGACTCAGAATCTTTATTGAAAAATGAGGGGAAGGCGATTAGTGGGGGAAAGGCAGGGGAGGAAAGATTTTCCACCTGGCCTTGGACAGTACATCAAACGGCCGTCAAAAGGATGCTATTTATAATCATTATTGCTCTGTCTTTAGAGCCCTGTTGGTCTGACCATTCCTCCTGCCTGTTCCTTCCTTCCCTATCCGTTCCCCACTCCCCACCTTTGCACGCAGCCTGGTTCACATGGCCACCATCTTTTAGAGCTGGGTCACTAGGGGCCACGTCCCGGAGGAAGCTTATATGGTTTGAGGTCCACGTGCCAGCCAGCCAGCTTCCCATGTGTCTCCATGGGGTCCCGACATCTTTACAAACTCATTTCAACTTCCCTAGACATAACTGCCAACAACACAGCTCAACACCTAGGAGAGAAGCCGGCCCACCCGAATGTCCCATGGAAGCTAAGTGTTCTGGGGATATGGGCCCAAGTAGAGTGAATGCCACAGGAAGAAAAAAAAAAGCCAAGGGGAAGATACCTTCATTGCACAAACATTTATCAGGCACCTCTGACACACCCAATGCTATGCTCGGCACTGGAAAGATGTGGGTGGAAATAAAAGTGGCACAGAGCTCCCTGCGAGGGTTGACATTAATGGAGACGGTAGATTTAAGCTTCAGCCAGTGCGGCTTGGAACGACTTGGGAGGATTCTGAACTCAGAAGAGAACAACTCTGTGATGGATTATGTATGCCATAGACACAGCAGGGAGGAATGGCAGCACTGTACGTGTTGGACAAAGCTGCCTGCTCTTCTTCAACTTGAACGTGCATGCAAATGAGTGGAGATCTTGTTAAACTGCAGATTCGGATTCAGTAGACCTGGGGCGAGACCTGAAAGTCTGCATTTGCAAGCTCCTCCCAGGTGACGTGGATGCTTCTGGTCCGTGAACCACACTTGGAATGGCGAATGTCTTGTGGAGCTTACGGATGAAACGACCACGTTCCAGATCAGTCATTCTCAGGGTCAAATAACTTTGTCTAAATCGTTGAACTGGGGAACAAGAGATTGCAGGGTAGATTCTCAAAGAGCAATTTGGCATCTGCTCTCCCAGGGTCCCCAAATTGAAGGCAGGGGTCCAGCCAGCTCAGACCTTGAACAGGCGGCTTCCGTTGGTCGGTTGAGAACAAATGAAGGCTCCCAGAGGGCGGCAGCCTCGGCTCAGATCCCCAACCAGGAGTTCAGATGTTTTTCCAAACCAACTCCAAAGCTTCCACATGTCTCTGGGGGCCTCCTAGGCACTCCAGCTAAAGCTCCAGAAGGTTACATTCCTGGGTGAGCCCTTGGGCAACACAACCTCCCCCTTGGCTGAACAGACGATCACTTCAAAGGTCTTCTTTCTTGTGGTATTTTAGTACCTCTGACCTTGGCCAAGAACCACCAGCCCAGAGGCGTATGAAAGTGAAAAAGAAAAGGGGAAACATCGTTCATCGACTTCCCCACTCCCAGCCAAGCAAAATCTGCCAAAGCTTTTTGCTTGGACTAAGTTTGAGTTTGCATGAAGATCCAGTGGGACCTTACAGGGTCAGTTACCCCTCAATTTAATTCCGCACCTGAACACTCTTTTTCTCAGAGGAGCAGAAGGCCCCCACCAGGTAGATGATGTGGTATTTTATTTTATTTTGAAAGATTTATTTATTTACTAGAGAGAGAACATGAGTGGGGGGGAAGGGCAGAGGGAGAGGGAGGATCTCAAGCAGACTCCCCACTGAGTGTGGAGCCTGATGCAGGGTTCAATCCCATGACCCTGAGATCATGACCTAGCTGAAACCAAGAGAAGGACGCTCCACCAGCCGAACGACCGGGGTGCCCCTGATGTGGTATTTTACTTTTTATTTATTTATTTATTTATTTATTTTTAAAGATTTTATTTATTTATTTGACAGAGAGAGAGACACAGCGAGAGCGGGAACAAAAGCAGGCAGAGTGGGAGAGGGAGAAGCAGGCTTCCTGCCGAGGAGGGAGCCCGATTCGGGGCTCGATCCCCGGACCCCGGGGTCAAGACCTGAGCCGAAGGCAGATGCTTAACGACTGAGCCACCCAGGCGCCCCCTGATGTGGTATTTTAAATACTGCAGTTGCTCAAAGAAAATCTTGGAACCATGCAGTGAGAGGAGTGACACAGTATACAGGAAATCTGTCTTTGGTGACCAGCTACTCCTCCCCTGAGTATGGGTGGATAGAGAAGAGGTAAAGAGCAGAGGACTTAGAAATCCAACTCTTGGGGTTGAGATCCTAGCTTCACCACTTACATGCTATTATCTCATACTCTTTCCTGCTCAGGTGCTATGGCCTGGCTATACTGCCCAGCTTCCTGTTCCTCTAAGCTCATTCCTACCCCAGTGCCTTTGCACCTGCTATTTCTGCTTAGAAGCATTTTCCACAAATCTTCATGTGGCTGCTTCCCTCTCATCATTTGAATTACACCTCCTATATCACCTCTTCAGAGAGGCCTTAACTGATCATACTGGCTAAAGGAGCCCTCACCCCACTCTGGCCACTCTTTAGCACATTGCCCCAATTCATTTGTTTCATGGCACTCATCTCAATCTGAAGTGGAATTGTAGCTTTTCATCTGTTTATATTAATTGTACATATTTTCCTTTAGAATAGAAGCTCTGCGAGTTTAGGAATTTGTCTTCTGTTCACTGATGTATTTCCATACACTTTGAAGAGTTCCTAACACATAGAATGTATTCGGTATGTATTTATTATTACTGTTGAATAAACAATCTCTCAGCCATAGCGATTGGCTCAGGGGTAATTTTGTGATTCAGACTAGGCCAATAAGAGTGTTCAGGGCTGTTAATAGAAATGTTCTCAGCTCTTGAGTTAATGAAAAGGAATGCTATTTTCCACTGGAAGGGTGTGGGTGTTGACTGTCAGAAGTTATCTTGCCTATTGGGTAGAGAAAGCCTGTCCAAGGGATAGGTTAAGCCCTGACCACAAAGCATGAGCCATGCTTGAAACCCAGGAAGATCTACCTTTGGCCTTTTCAGTTACAGGGACAAGACGTCACCTACTTCCTCCCCATAATCAAAGCTTAAACTGAGCTCGGTTTCCGTCATGCAAAATTGACAGAATCCTGAGCAATACACGCTGGACTAGGGTAGGATGGGGGTTATGTAACCTCTCTACTGCTCCCGAGCTATGGGACATTATCATAGGTCAAATGATGGTTCCCCCCCGTAAAAATATGCTCACCCAGAATCTGAAAATGTGACATTTGGTAAAAGGTCTTTGCAGATGTAATTAAGTTAGGATCTTGCAATAAGATCATCCTGGATTATCCAGGTGGGCCCTAATTCCAATGACAAGAGCCCAGTAAGAGATGGGCAGGAGAGGTTTGAGAAGAAGGAGAAGGCCACACGAGACAGAAGCACAGATCGAAAGGATGCTGTCACCAGCCATGGAATGCCCAGAACCCTCAGAAGTTGGTAGAAGCAAGGAACAGATCCTCCCCTAGAGCCTTCCGAGATGTGTGACCCTGCCGACATGTCCATGTGGGCCCAGGGATACTGATCTCAGACTTCTGGCCTCCAAAAACTGCGAGCAAACAAATTTCTGTTGCTTGAAGGCATCAAGTTGGTGGTGAGTTGTTCCAGCAGCCCCAGGAAACTACTAGAGACCTCCTATAGCCCTTTTTTAGTCTCAGTTCCCTTTTATAGGAAAATAATAATTCCTGCCCCGTTCCTATCAAAGAAGGGATCAAGTGATGCCAAATTAGCCTGGCCCCAAATCCCAGCTCTGTCACCTGCCGGCTGTGTGTGTGTGATCTCGGGCAGCCCTTGTTTCCCGAGAGCCACAGTGACTTTATTTGTGAAACGAGAGCATTTGTGACACTCTTCCCATACATTTGTTAAAGGATTAAATGAAGTAACACATCTGAGGTTCTTTGTGCCTCGCCTGGCGCACAGCTAGTGCTCACTGAATGACCATTTTCGATGAAAGCATGCTTGTATTTGCTCGCAGTGATGTTGCCCCCTTAGGGGGTTCACTGTCAAAGAAAACCTTGCATTATTATTGCAGGAGGCTCCGTGAAACGCCGATGAACAGTACCATCATTATTGTTAGACCCGTGATTTTCGAATGTCATGATTAGTTACCAAGGTGGCTGAATAGGAATTATTCGGAGAGATGAATGAAGGCACCGATGACTGGATTCTGCTAGACGCTCCTTAATTGAGAGTCAGGAAGCAGGGCCAGGAACGTGGGTTTGAAATAAGCCACGGCAACATGTGGGAGCCCCTCTTTTAGATCAACATGTGTATGATTATTACTTAGGAAACAGTTGCTGAAAAGTGCCAGATACGAGCTACCCGGTGCGCCCTTCTGAGAGTCCACGCCTGGATCTCCTCCTCACTCCGGCGTCCAGGGCCAAGGGCACCGCAGGGGTCAGCCGGAGACAGCCGCTCCCCGAGGGTGCGTCCCACCAGGACCATTTTCAGGAAGTCAGTGAGAGTTTTCTTCAACTCCCACAAACCCTGTGATGTGGTGTTCCCTGTCGGGCAAGGCTGAGGGAACACATGCGAGGAATCAACAGCATAAAAAGCAATGGAATCCATAAATCTCGGGCATGTTGTCTGCTTCCTTAATTCCAGTTGCAGAACACCAGCCAGGACCTGAAATCACAGCCAGACCTGCAAGCCGCCCCATCTGCCTTCGAAGGCCATTTGCTGGAAGGGGAGGCTCATGTTTGGAAAAGCTTTGTATCTCTCTGTTATTTATCATCTTCTTAACCTTTGTTGTTGTTGTCGTTTTTTAACGGAAGAAGCAAAAACTTGAGAAGTTAAAAGGCAGTGTCTAACATTCTTGCCTATGACCTTGAGAACTACAGGTCATGGGCGATGCTGAGCATGGTGGTGGAAACCCCAAGTGTTTCCCAGAGGCACACTGTTTGGGAGGGAAGCTGCCCCCTGAATTCAAATTCTGCCTCTGTGTCATCCACATGGGATTCCTGGCTCACTCAGAGCCAAATTAAGAAGAGAATAAAATATTTCTTGTATCCATGTCTTTAACTGATAAAGAACAACTGCAAGAACACTGAACAGGCCCCCTGTCTCAGGGACAATAGAAAGTTTCCATTCTCGTAGCCCCGTGTCACTCATTTACATGCCAGATCTCTGGAAAGTTTTGAGTTTGTAAAAACTGTTCAACTGTACTCCAAGCACAGGGCCTAAAAGGGGCCAGTTGGGGCTGATTCAAGCCCCAGCCTCAGGACTGGATTAAGTTCATGGGCTCCGGCTCGCCGACTGACCGACTTTGAATCCTGGCTATATCACTGCCTGGATCACTGCCCCTCTGTTTCTCCATCTGTACAATGGGCACGGCGGCAAGACTTCTGACTTCGCATTGGTAATTGGTAATTGGTAAGTCAGCCCAGAAAAGCACTTGAAAAGGAGCAGCCTAGCATGCAATCAGTTCTCCCTGTGTGTTAGCCTCTTGCGAAGCTAAAATGGGGCTCAATCTGTCTGATTCAGAGGCATGGAGGAGACAGAACACCTGTCATGCATGATAAGGTGACTGGACCAGAGCACAGGAGCTCGGTCAAAGTCAGGTGTCCATTTTCCTGTGGGTGGGTATAAGTTTCACTTGCAAGCTTTTTTTTTTTTTGCACGGAATGGTGGGTATCACTGGGCTGCTAGCGCATAGAAGGGAAAGGACTCTCTGCCCCTAGACAGAGAGACACATCACTCAGTCATCAGTGCTTGGGGGCAGCCGTGTGGCCGCGATGGCAGAAGCACATGACAGAATGGAATTTGCCAGAGTCTTGGGCCACACTCTCCATGCCGGGCGCTGTCCTCCCGGGCTGCAGGGACACGAGACGTTGCTGTCATGGAACCAGGTTGCAATTCTCCCCGGACGGGAGGTCCGTCAGCACTGTGTACTCGTTCTCTCCTCACGGGCTGTCCTCAGCCTCCTCAGTGATGATTTAACACTTCAAGCCTCTAAGACCAGAGCCACAGATGGCAGGGGCATCGGGCTCGGGACTAGACACGGCAACGTGTTAGGTGAACAAGAACATTCGTTCTGCCCATTTTAAGAGTTCCCTCGGCTTTTTTAGGGGCCTGGTGCCAACGGCTGGCTGGGAAATAGAAGCTTCTGAGCATTGCCAGGGTGGCAGCAAGGTGTAACACTGTAAGTGATTCTTCCCGCATGTGGAGCACCTCCTGCTGACCGATGGGAGCACAGCCATGAATAAAACAGACAAACCACCCCGCCCTCTTGGAGTTGGAGAGGAGGATCAGGAAAAAGATGAAATGACATTTGTCACCCCTCCTGGTTCCAGCTTTTCTCTAATGGGAGGCACTGAGCAGAGGGTCTGTGAATGGTTGTTTCAGTTGTGCACTGCACAAGCCCGGCGGGGGTGGGGGTGGTGGTGGCAAATCACTCTGAAAACTATCAGGGGCCCTGCCTAGAGTCCTTCACTGCCCAACCTGTTGGACAATAACCTGCAGCCCTGGGGAACGGGGAGGGTCACAGTGTTGGGTTATATTTACACGGAAACCAAATGTGTCAAGTGGGAAAAAAAATGCATACAAGAAAGCTGTTACTAGTGGGTCTAGTTACTAGTTACTGGTGGGTCTAGTTACTAGTTACTAGTGGGTCTAGTTACTAGTAGAGTAGCTCTTCTGCCTGGGTTGGTCTGAATATCTAACACCTACGAGAACAACATCCATCTACGGAGAAGTGACAATGTGTCATATTTGGCATTAGTTTAAAATATATTATCTCACTTAAGGTCACCACATGAGGTGTGGCCGTGCCAGATGCTGTAACAAATACCATCCCTTAGTCTGAATGGCCCCACACAAAGCATATTGGTTTCTCACTCATACAAGTGTCGGATCACGTATTCCTGGCAGTTTTTATCCACCCAGACTCCATCCGGATTATGGCTCTGCCCTGGTGTGAGGCCTCACCACACCCTGAGTCTATTCAGCAGAAAGGGAAAGCAAGAACACCAAGATGCAATACACCCGCTATTATAAGAACCTCATTCTGGAAATGGCGCGCATCAGTGCTGCTCACATTCCATTGGCTAGACTTCAGTCACATGACACATCTTACTACAAGGGAAGCTGGGAAATGTAGTCCAGCCATGTGCCCAGGAAGCCAAGGAGAGCATGCGCTGCAGTCTCTGCCTCAGCTGGCTTCCTTATTCCCATTGTGCAGACTGGAAAGAGAGGTTCAGAGATGTTAAGTGACCTGAGCGAAGTCACACAGATTACAGGAACTGGCAGTAAGATCCACATGATTTAGCAACCAAGAAGACTCTTCTATTAAATAAGGACGTGAAATATTGAAACTGAGAAAAGTGCTTTTCCATTCATGTCCTCCGGTCTTACTGTTAACTCTCCACGGAGCACTATTTCCTGTCCTACTTCCTCTCTCCCAGTTTCTCTCTCTCTTTCTCTCTCTCTCTCTCTGAGATTCTCCCCATACTCATGTCGATTTCAAATGCTATTTCCTCTTTGAAGCTGAAAGCCTCCTCTGATGCATGAAACAAATCCTTATGCATTTACCTCATCCCCCAAATTTTTTAAAGGGGAGGGGTCCTGCATTTCACTCATCCCTGGATTTTTCTAACATTCAGCAGGTACCTGACTCCCCATGGAGGCTCAGAGACTCTCCTCAGTGTGAGGTCAAAACAAGCAGAAAACTTAGGAACACATCTTCCTTATCTATATATCTTTCCAAAAGTGATGATTGATCCTAATCTTTGTAAAAAAAAAAAAAATTCCTGGGGCACCTGGGTGGTTCAGTCGTTAAGCGTCTGCCTTCGGCTCAGGTCATGATCCCAGGGTCCTGGGATTGAGCCCCGCATCGGGCTCCCTGCCCCGCAGGAAGCCTGCTTCTCCCTCTCCCACTCCCCCTGCTTGTGTTCCCTCTCTCGCTTTGTCTCTCTCTGTCCAATAAATAAATAAAATCTTAAAAAAAAATATTCCTAGTCTTCTGTATGCTTTAGAATTAAGTTTAGTTGTAACAGAATCCAAAACTCACAGTGACTTAGACTAAGTAGAAATGTAGTTTTCCTTCACATACAAATCTGAAAGTAAGGAGCCCAGAGCTAATACGAATCTTCTGCATCTCAATGTCCCAAGGGGCTTAGGCTCCTTCCAGATTTTTCCTCTGCCTTCCCTAGGAGGTGGCCTGTGTTTGCATAATCTCAGTCGGCTGCCAGGATGGCAGTTATTTTATTCACCCTCCAGCCAGCAAGAAGGTGAAAGGGACAAAATAAGGAAACAAACAAAGGTCTGGGCTTTAGGAGAAGGTTCTCATGACCGATTGGCCAAAACTTAAAAGTCAAGGCCAAACCTCGTGGCGAGAGTGGCTGGAGTGTTTATTCTTGGTGAGTGAGTGTATGTCTGAGGAAAATGGTGTAGATGTATGCTTGGGGAGGAGGGAGCTGCTGATGGGAATGACAGAGATGAGAAGGCATGTATGTGGAAGGGAGGCAGCAGTCTCCGATACCTGCCCAGCTGGCCTTATAGGAGATGCCACCCTCTTGTTCTAGGTATCTTTCTCTGACTCTTAGGGCAGGAGCTTCACTCCTCCTCACTTCTTACCCTCATTAACTCCTCTGTACCACTCACCTTAACTGTATGTGTGAATTTCTCATCTGAATAATCTAATCGCCAGATCTTTTCATTGGGTGATATTTACTAGAGTATGGTGCTACCCCACCTGCATGAGCCCCCTCTTGTACCTCCTTGTCTCCATATGATAAGACTATCATATTCTATCATGATAAGAAGAGGGTCAGCTTCTACAGGGTGCCCTTAGCTAGATCTCTTCCTTTTTAAAAAAATTCTTATTCTGATTCTTCCTTATCCAAGAGGAGGAAGCAAGTCCGACGGGGACTTGTTATTAGGGTATAGGATCAGGAAGCTCATTTACATCCGAAGCCCCAGTCAAGCTCTGCCAGAAAGTTCAGTGTTTGGTGTCCTTGAGTGCTGGCTCAGTTATTAATTACTACTGTGTATTAATAAAGCAACACACTATTTCCTCCTTGCTGTGTGAACAGCCTCCTCTGGAAGGAACCTTTCTGGGAGGAGAGGTGAATATCAATACATTGTGGTCTCAGGCTTGGTACCATTCGCCTCCGGTGGAAACTTCACCCTCACCTTTACTAAGCACCTATAATGGGGAAGGTATTTCATGGTGCTGCTCTCATGCACTCATCACAAAATCCCCATGCACTTTTTCTTAGCTCCATTTTACAGATGAGGAAGCAGCGATGCAGAAAGGTAGACCCTTTGGCCCAAGCTCATGAGTTCGGAAGAGGCAGAGGTTCCAAAGCTAGCCTCCCGATTCCAGCCACTCATTTCACCTCCTGGCTACATCTTACCCCTTCTACTCTCCTTTCCCCCTTGTTTCATCCTATATTTTCTAGCTCATTTAATCTTACTTAATTGTTCATGTTACTTAATTGTTCTTTTTTTTTTTAATAATCCCATCAAATTCTTACCAGAACAATAAACAAATTAATAGTTTTATTTAATTGTGGATTTTAATTTCTTCCTCCACTAGACGTCCAGTTCTTTGAATTCTGTGACTGGATCTCCATTTCTGCAACCTTGGGACGCTCTTCCCTTGACATATTGCCAGTCCTCAATGCATGTTGAAGGAAAGAACACAGTTCCATCTCCTCCCTCTCCAGAGCTAACCAGCAAATTGGAATTCTGTTCCCTGGTGGAACAGTCACTGGCCTCTTGAGCAATCTCTGGATGAGGATGGGTTTTCTTTGATCTGTCTGGGTGATCTTGCGGGACTAATGAAGTCAAGCTGGGCCAGTAGATTTGGTCAGCATCTGGGTCTATGGTCCCAAGTGGTATTTGGAACATGATTCCAAAGGAGCTGTGTTTGCCATCCCTGAGCCCAACATTTCATGATGGCAGCTGAGCTTCTAGAATATCACAAGCCCTAACATCTTACCATCACTCATGTGGGACAGTCTCAAGTCATTGTCTTTCCTTGTATTTGGTTTGGGTAGAGCAAAATAACTTACCTTTATTGAATATTGTTCAATAAGTCTTTTAAACATGTATTAATTTGGAGCGCCTGGGTGGCTCAGTCGGTGAAGTGTCTGCATTCGGCCCAGGTCATGACCCCAGGGTCCTCAGATCGAGCCCTGTATCAGGCTCCCTGCTCAGCAGGGAGCCTGCTTCTCCCTCTCCTTCTGCCCCTCCACCTTGCTCATGCTCATTCTCTCTGTCTCTGTCTCTCTCTCAAATAAATAAATAAAATCTTCAAAAAATAAGCCATGTATTAATTCATTTGATCTTCACAATAACCCCTTGAGCTAGAAACTACTATTATCTGCATATCTACAGATGAGAAAACTCAGACACTTAACTAGGGTGGTTAGCTTTCTCAGGGTCACACTGTGATGGTTTTGGGGCTCTGATCCAGATATTCTGACTCCAGAGCCTGTCCCCTTAACCATTCCACTATATGAAGACAACCAAAATGTGGTAGCAACATGGAGCATCCACCCCCTGCTTAGTGGGCTTCCTGGAAATGCAGAGTTGACCACATGGAAGGCACAAATCACCAAGTCCACGGGTTCCCTTGGCCAATCTTGTGCTACTTTGAAATGATACAGGGTGAGAAGGTGGTTGCCACTGTAGTGTTACGAGTTAGGCTCACTGGGGTCTGATTTCTGCAACTATTTCTGGGTGAGACAGCATCTTTCTAGCTATATCTGTCCCCCTTCTAAAGGCCAACTGAGTCATTCCCCCACAGGGTTGGATGCCGAGAGAAGATATATTATATAATATGAGTACACCCACCCCCAGGCCCTAGTGTTTGCTCAGAGTTAAACACTTGACTCCAGCTAAGCCAAAAGTATTTCTTGCCTAGGAATCTGGACTTGAGGTTGAGAGAGAGAGAGAGTTACTCTATTTCAGTGTCTTAATCTCAATGTAAGAGTTTACTGATGGTCATCTTTGGTCACTGTGTTGTGGGTGGGGGGAAAGCCACTCAACTAAAGGGTAGAGAAGAGGAAAAATGTAAGTCATATTTTTGCAGCTCCTCATTCCTACCCCTTTCCCAAACCCACCTGCATCCTTGCCTTTGGGGTGTGATGTAGAACTTTATTCTTCCTGTAAGGTAGCTTCTGGATTCCATTACTTGCAACCCAAACACATACACTCTGTTCCCTCCACTGGAACATCATATCAATAACTTTCTGCGAGGGTGGCTCTTCCTTTAACTCATCTTCTAAAATGTTGTCTTTAATTTGTCATGTATATGGTGTCCTTGGCACACTGAAGGGCATGCTAAATGAACGAATAAATGAAAAGACATCTGATGACTCCCTAGCGTCACTTTGAGAAAATTCGTTCCCGTCTTCGAGCCTCACTTTCCCCAACTGTGAAATGAAAACCAGAGGGCAAGGGGGCCATGGAAGACTAAAGGTGAGAAGGGCAAAGTGTCTGGCACAGAGGAGGTGCTCCATGAATGGCGGCCACTTCGGGCCGTGGCAGTGGATGTGGACATCCATCTCTTGAGCATCTCCAATGATAGGCATTGGATTTCTGCCTCGGGTCACGTCCCCTTCCTAGGTTTTGACTCAAACCCCCAGCAGGGTGAGACTGTGGAAAAGGAGTAATCTGAAATTAGATTTGCCACTACAATTCCCAAATCAGAATCCATTTTCATTGACTGTGTCTCTATGCCCTGAGCCGTGCAGCTGTGCTGGAGATTAAACAAAGGAGCACAGATCTGTCTCCTAAAGAAGGGAGAATTTCCTGTGCTGATCTGTCAAGATATTTGCTTTCCCACCATTTGTCTGGGTTGGATCCCAGATACCTCCTCTCACTGGCCTCCTCCCTTGCAATAACCAGAGATAATATTAAGCATCAACTCATGGAATTGAGAAGAGAGATAGAAACGCATGAATGTCAAAATCTCCAGGGTGCATCAAAAATAAATATAATTCCTCTGTCCCCACTCCCCGTTCCACATGCCGGGGATGCCCAGCATTTATTTGTCAGCTGTGCCGGCAGGTCTGGGAGGGGAGACGATGGAAGAAAACAGATCAGGGACATGGAACATATCCCTGGGGTGGGGCAGGGGGAGGGGCAGTTGAGGGTCCATAGCTCAAAAAATAACAAGTGAGCAAAGCCTGTCTCTTGAATGTCCCCTGTGAAGGCTTTATCCCTGTTTCATAATAATTTTAATGCAACTGTATACATTCAACAAGTTCCCATGGTTTGTGAAAGACCGATACCAAGTGTCCCATTAAAATAATGGAGGCATTGAGGCCATTTGCAAAGAAAATGAAATGGGGGGCTTGGCTTTAAGATGAACCACATTGTGTAAGTCACCAATATGTCAGATATTGCTGGAAGCTATAGAACAGAACCCATATTGTGACCATGTACACAATCTTTTTTCTTCTTGAATCAGCCTACTCTTCTCTCATGGGTGATGGGAGCTGAATCTTAAAGCAGTGTGGTGGACAAGACACCAGACTGGAGCTAATGTAGCATGTTACATAACTTGGGGCAAGTAACTTTTACTTGGGACTCAGTTTATCCATCTGGAAAAGGAGCTAATAGCACTGTAGGTCGGGAAGTGCACCTTTGGCTTACAGGTCAGAACTCTTGACTGTCCCACCCATAGCAGATGGCATTAATCCATCCTGTTATTCTTTCCTGTTGATTCCAGATAGGGTCTCAAGATCCATCTCAACCCAGAGATTCAGGAAGCCATCGCCAGTTGATCAAAGATAAACTCTAAGTTTCTCCGTCATTCCTACACCAGGAGATTTTAAAGATCTACATATTGGGCAAGCACTATATTCATGTAGGGCAATTGTACACGTCGCCACCACCCTAAGTAAGTTTGTAGAGTTAACTTTTACTCTCTTACCTTCTGCCAAACTCTAAGCTATCTTCAAAAGAATATCACTAGGGGTTAACATTTCCAGTGGGTTGAATCCTTCATCCCATAAAAGCTTCACAAGAATATGGAAGAACGAACTGGGGATGACCTCAAAGTGATTCAGAGGACAGTTCCAAATTATCAGTAAAATCTGCCCTAGAACCATAAGACAAGGATGCTTCATTGGACTCATGTGAGGTTTCTCCACAGACCCAAGCTCAGTCCTACCCACTGGGTAATGACTCATTTTTCTTTCAGGTTATGCCTGATAAGAACATTTATCTGCCTCTCGGAAGTCCTTGGAAGGAACATGTGAAACTGTGGCTTGATCTGAGAAGGTTTTTACACAACATCTTAAGAGCAATAAGTCCATCCTGAACCTTGCTCATCTGCTGAGGCTGACGCCTCCCCAAAGTACTTGCACTGTGGACAAAGAGAAACTGGTCCAATGAGGAAAAGCCATGAGCCTCACCCCCATTCATGTGTGCATGCTTGTGGACATGACTATGCCTGGCCTCAGGGGTATTAAAATATACATATGAGTTTTTTCTCCACCAACCCCAGTATTAAAGGTAATGAAACTAGAATCCCATAGAAGGAAGCTGTCTGGCACTATTCCTTGGGGACACAGGCCATGAAACTCACAGTGGCCCATCATCCAAGTTCCCATAGTGCAGAATCTTCTCTGGTTTGGGCAAATGTCCAGCAAAGTAGGGGTATCAGAATAAGGCTCAAGATAGCAATGGAAGCAGGGTTTGGGTTGGAGTGGGGGAAACTATTTTGAATTCTGCTTGCTTTCACTTTCGTCTGATGTACCTACGTCTCCGAGTAGGATGTCACCCAAGATATTGCACACCCAGCACTTAGCACAATGCCTGGCAGGTGGAAGGAGCTCAGTAAAGGAAGGTGCTCAGCAGATAATTACAATAGCATCGTAATAGGCTCCCTGCTCCTGACTTTATCTTCTCTGGTCCTCTCTCCACATCTCAAGAGTGATGGTGACAGTGAAGATGACAATAATGATGATGATGATGATGATGATGGGGCAGATAAAAGGAGCAAGGGTTTTCCCATTACCAAGCGCCCACTGCACGCCAAGTAATGT
This sequence comes from Mirounga leonina, assembly GCF_011800145.1. Taxonomy (NCBI): domain Eukaryota; kingdom Metazoa; phylum Chordata; class Mammalia; order Carnivora; family Phocidae; genus Mirounga; species Mirounga leonina. The sequence goes on from NW_023270436.1 coordinate 12,024,796, forward strand.
GTGCCTACATCACCTCACTCAATCCTTTTAGTGGTTATAAATACCATTATGCCAGTTTTAAAGTTATGGGAAACGCTTTGCTAAAATCTTAACAGCTAGCCACTGTGAGAGTCAGGATTTGAGCCCCAATCCCTTCTCTTAGTCACTTACTTGGCTATACTATCCTGCATTCACTCACCCAATTATGAGTTATTGGGGACTTACTGCTATAGTCTAGGTGCACCATTTCTGATTCTGGGGACACAGCAAGGGATGAATGAGACAAAGAAGGTCCCTACTCTCATACAACTTACTCGATTTTCATCAAGGAAGACAGACAATAAAGAAGAAGAGTGAACTAGATGATTTCAGATAGCAGTAAGGACTCCGGAATAAAGAAAAGAGTGAGATACAATACAGTGATGGAAAGAGGAAGGACAATTAGATTGGGTGCCAAGGAAGGCCCCTCTGAGGAGGATACATTGAGAGCTGAACATAGGAAGTTGGTCTCATATAAGGGTCTCAGGGCAGATCATACCAGATGTGTGCAAAAGCCCTGAGGCAGAAATGACCTTGGCATGTTTAGGGAAAATCAAGGCAACCAGAGTGGCTGAAGATGAAGGAAGTGATCATTCCAGCAGTAGATGAAATTGAAGAGGGAGGCACGGGTTAGTTCCCTTGACTATCCCTAGCATTTGACACAGCACTTGGTACATACGAGATGGTCAATAACTGGGTAACGTCTCCTTTTCATTAAACTTGTTCCTGACCAGACTTCCTTTCTCTTTACTGCGAGGAATGCTTTTCCATATTTCTTCTTGTTCAAAAAGCAGTTTGGGCTAAGAAAATTCAACAGTTATGGTTAAGCAAAGAGGACTGGAAAGAACTTTCCAAGCAGGGCTCAGCTGACCTCCTTCACGCAACGAACATTTCTTGAATGCACACTTGGTTTCTGCCCAAGTAACTACAGCTCCCATTTGGAAGGTGAAGTTGGTCCTGTTCTTCCTCAGAGTTGAGGAAGCGGAGTCCTATCCATGGGTCACCCTGGGCTCAGGCAAGATCAAAGTTCCAGATGGATGATAAACAAACATGAGTCAGAAACCCCCAGAGTCACTAGATTAGTAGTTGAGGAGGTCAGTTTAAAAGTCTCCCAGACCTTGGCTGGAATCCTGCGTCTGCTGCTTTCTAGCTAAATTATCCTGATCCAGCCACTATACTTTTCTCAGCCTCAATTTCTTCATCTGTATGATGGGGATAATAATAATACCTTACTCATGAAAGGATACATGCCCTCTTAGTTTATGTGTGGTCTACTCTGCCTAAGCCTGGCATAGAGTGGATGTCACTAAGACAGGAAATATTACTGTTACTCATTGTTACTATTATGTAGATAATTTTTCCTCGCAAAGGCATCTGGAGTAACTATTTGTCCTGTAAAGTGTAGTCAGAGTGTGATTTGAAAGAACAATACATTAGAAGCCATGAGTCCCAGCTTTGCTTGCTGCCTTATCTTAGGCAAGTCATTTCTCCCATCGGAGCTTGGAGGTACCATGCTTTGCCTCTCAGATCTTTCGAGACCTCTTACACCTAGAGCAGAACATGAAAGCAAGCAAAGGCTGTGCTTCGCCAAACCTACAGTGCCTTTCCTGGTAGAGCAAAGATCCGTGCAGCAAACCTCACACATTGATCCTGTGTATATTGGCATATGTACAGTCTCCACGTGGGGATGACTATGTCAAAACAAGCTTTTTCCTCTGCCCCACGGGGTCAGCCTCACTTCTGAAAAATCAAGCAGCTGACCGATCCTGGGTGCAAGCATCGTGGGAGTCAGAGCCTGGAACAAAGCACACACTCACATTCCATGATGATTATGTCCAGTGATGAATGAACCAGCTTCTCGACAGAGAGGAAGTTTCTACAGGTTGGGGTGACCTTCTCAGCAATGTGTTTATTTGACAGCCCAAGGCAACAAATTCGCAGAGAGGAAGGGAAGGGAAAGAAAGGTTATTTAAGCACAAGAGCTTCATGTCAAGTCTGCCAAAAATGTGTAAAACCGTAACAACAGGAGATCCTATGTGCATGTTGAGAAAGAAAAAGAAGACAGTCAGAGATGTAAGGTCCAAAAGAGGAACCGAAGCCAAGAAACTCGTATTTTGTCCATCTTAGCACTTAGATGTATTAATTGTTATTGAATCCCCTTGGCATATAATAAATAGTCGAGAATGATTTGTGAAATGAATTATAGACAGGAAGTCATCCTTGTTGGCTGGAGCTACTAGGGAAGGTGTTACAGGTTAGATGGGTTGTGGGAGATGGGTAGGATTTGAATTGCTGGGGGTGGGAAGTATTTCAGGAAAGACGTTAGCTTTAGCAAAGATCCTCACGAGAGATGGAGCTAGAGAGTATTGGAGGATGTATTAGTCAGATGGGGCTAGGCTAAGCTGCTGCGGTCAATTTCCCTGGAATCTCAGCAACTCAGTGTAATAAAGGTTGATTTCTTTTTTATTTATTTATTTATTTATTTATTTATTTATTTATTTATTTATTTA
>NW_023270436.1:12027333-12051453 GCF_011800145.1 Mirounga leonina
TTATTTATTTATTTATTTATTTATTTATTTATTTATTTATTTATTTAAGAGAGAGAGAATGAAAGAGAGAGCACATGAGAAGGGGGAGGGTCAGAGGGAGAAGCAGACTCCCTGCCAAGCAGGGAGCCCGATGCGGGACTCGATCCAGGGACTCCAGGATCATGACCTGAGCCGAAGGCAGTCGCCCAACCAACTGAGACACCCAGGTGCCCTAAAGGTTGATTTCTTCCTCGTGTTGGATGCCCAGTGCAAGCTAGCCATGGGCTCTGCTCCACACAGTACTCCAGGACCCAGGCTGATGTCAGCACTGACATCTGTTCCCTGCATCATCCACAGCATGAGTTCTCTAAGGTCCCCAGAGTAGGGGAAGAGATCTCACAGAGAACTCACACCTGCTCTTTGGTGCTTCAGCATGGCAGTGACATAGGGCTCCTATGTGCACATCCTACTGGACAGAACTAGAGACCTGGCTCCACCTGATTCAAGGGGGCTGGGAAATGTAATGAGCTCATGGGTATCTGCGAGCCGTAACTGGTTCTGCCAATGGTTGGAACAGCTTACCGAAGTGGCAAGCTTATTCTAAGCGAAGTAGAGAAGAGTTAAATATCTGTAGCTTTGCTATGGCCAATGTATATCCTGGAAGTCTCTCCAATCACATAGGAAATCTCTTTCTGCAGTGTCCTGAAATTTGTCAAGACATTAGGAAAAGATGTCTCCATCACCTTACGATGCCAGAAGTATTGGAAAACAACTCCACCATTTTGTCTCTTGGACTCTTCTCCACAATATAGGAATGAATTCAGGTGCCTGCAGAATGGAATTCTTAAGAAGGGCAGACATTCTAAACTTACTTAGAACTGAGTCCAAGTCCTAGCACCACCATATTTGTCAAGGTCCTTAATCTTCATTTCTGTGTTCATTCCTTCAGTTAATAATTACTGAGTATCTACTACACACCAGCCCATTAGGCGGGAAAGATTCAAAGGGAATTAATTGATATGGTTCTTGTTATCAGTAAGCTTTCAGACTAGTGGATGAAGCTTGCATTAAATGGGCTGACAATAAAGCAAGAAAGACAGACTTTAGGGAAAAATTCCTTGGTCATCGTAATTGCAAAGATCCCTGAAATGGGGAAAGGCAGTGAGTCTCCCTCCTTAAAGCCATCAAAGCACAATAGGACTATTTCCCTGTGTCCCTCAAAGTTTTCCAAAATATGTGGGGATGGGAGTGACTGAGGACAGTTAATAAAACATCCAGTCTCTTTGCCATTGGTCAGATTCCCCATTTCTAGAAAGATACCTGCTCCTCTTAAAACACCCATGAGTCACCCTAAAGATCTTTGATAGCACCCAAGTTCAAGACCATTGATCTCAAGAAAAAAAAAAATGACTCTAAAATTACTAGAAAACCACTGGGTGTGATAATCATACTTAGGGAATAAGAATAAAGAAAATGTAACATATCTCACTGAACAGAGATGAGCATTAAGGGTAATCATGAATCTCCCAGACTTTCCAACATATGACAGCTACTATGGCAGACTGTATTTTCCAAAAATAGTTCCAACACCATCCCTAGTCTCGTCAGTTATTCTTGCAATAGGACTTTGGCCATCGTCCCATTGGAAGGAGGTAGTGAGATCCCTCTGTGTGAATCTGGGTAGGCTCGTGACAGTAGTGAAATGACATGGTATGACTTCTGAGAATAGGTCACAAAAGGCAACAAAGCTTTGCCTGCTCCTCTTGGGATGTCCACTTTTGGAACCCAGCTGCCATGCTGTGAGGAAGCCCAAGGAGCTTTGTGGGAAGCCCAAGTCCCACGCAGGCTTCCCAGGCTCCTGGAATGAGCTGCTATGCTGTGGGGAAGTCCATACTCTATCCCCACCCAGACAGATTGTATGGAGAAGCCATATGCATGTGTTCTGGCCAATAGTCCTGCAGAGGTCCCTGACAATAACCTGCACCAACCACCAGACATGTGAATAAAGATCTTCTAGATTCTTCCAGTCCCCAGCTGTCAAGTCACCCTTAACCTTTGAGTCTTCCCTGATGAAGCCCAGGCATCCTAGAACTGAGACAACTAATTTCCATATCGCCCTGTCTGAATCCCTGACCTCCAGAATGACAAAATGGCTGCTTGACACCACTCAGATTGGGGGCAGTTGGTTCTACAGCAATAGTAACCAGAACAGTTACTCAATATAGTTGAATCATCTAAATAGTTAGCCCAATAATAACACTCTGGTTACAAGAGCATTCTAGTTAGGTGACTGACTCTTGGCTAAGACACTCCCAGGCCAGGATTTCAGGGTCAGGTTGAAAGTTTATCAGTTCTCAGTAGTGAAGTCTACCCTTGCTGCATCCAAGGGTAACATTCCCTGAAAGATCACCGCATAATGTTTTGTGGCCTGAGTTTCCCCAAGATGCTGCAATGCGGGATAGAGCTTAGGTCCTATTCGGAGCGATATGCCTAATTTCAGTAGGTGGAGTCACTGTTTGCGTGACATCAGATCTTCCATTAACTGGTCTTATTGTTCCTGGGAGTCTCTGGGAATGTCTTGCATCAATTTACAAAGAGTCTTCTTGACTTCTTCCAGAGCTAAGCTTCCTTATTAATACTGGCACTGAATTATTACTCATGCTATTGGCTGTCCTTCATTTCAGATCCCACTCTCTGGGAGAATTATACCTTCCTGTCCTGAGGATGTCAGCCTCAGGCTTGTGACTTGCTTGGCCAATGGTATATAGACAGAAGTGCCATAGCTCTAAGATCCTCGAAGAGCCTTTGACTGGTTTCACAATGTTCTTTTTCTACCCCTCTACCATTAGTCCATGAAGGCCCGGGATATTATTTATTTCACAACCTTCAGTCCCCAAATAAGGAAGACATGCAGCCAATACACTATGAACATATAATGTGAGCAAGAAATAAATCTTTGTTGTTATAAAGCCCTGGGGTTGGGGGCATTTCTCACTGCAGCATAACTTAACCCAAATCAATTGATACACCATCAGTGCCTCACTCCTGAGACAAAGGTGATGCTAATATCAAGAGTTAGCTTTCTGGCGCTTCCAAAGCTGATACTTGGCTAGTGTCAACAGGGGTCCTTTGTTCCTTGCTATCTCCCTCAAGCCAGGTCCATGTTGAGTTCCAGAAACGATAAGGAGAATACCCTTCACCTAGGCCTACATATGGCCACGTCTCGTCACCTAGGACCCAAATCACATTGTACCTCACAGATTACAAAACCTTCATGATATCAGTTGCCACAGCTTTGCTTCTGTCCCCTCTGCCCCAAGGAGGCAGAAATAGATTCCAAGGAGCTGTTCTGAGAAACAGACTCTCTGCCATCTTTGACAGTCTTTCAACTTTTCCCCAACATGCACTACTTCCTAATCAAAGTTCCTTTTCTCCCATGCACATCAAGCTTTGCAAAATCACTCCTGTGGGCTGGTGCCCTATCACTTTATCAGATACCCCAGACACATCTGAGTCTCAGGTTAGTTGAGACAAGACCCTATCTCCCCTTCAAGAGCAGTCTGGAGCTCTCTTGCCACGTATCCTCATGGGAGGCACCCTGGCTTTCATTGATAAGTTTCCCATATCAAGGAGATGGAGATCTCTCCATTATCCTTTATAAGTAGTAAAGTTCATGCCTCTTTCAGTCCATTCCACTCCTTTGTTTTCCTTCTTCTTCTTAACATTTACCATAGGCTGACATTATTCATCTGTTCACGTGTGTCCCCTGCCAAAATGTGTCTATGTTTGTTTCTTTCTCTGTTACTAGCAATCTAGGATAGTCCTTGGTATACAGTGTGTGTTCAATAGACATTTTTGAATAAAATAATGAAAGCCCAGTAGATTTAAAATAATATTGTTGGGTGAAGCCTTGGGTTTTCAAAGAGGAACTGTGGAGGACCACGGTCCCATGTGGAGAGAGTGTTTCACTGCTTTGGAGCAACTCGGATTCTATTTGCTGTGTAGCGTCGGGGTTAGAGGGAAGATTTTGTAAGAAAAACAGGTTCAACCTAAGAGGAGTTTGGAAATCACTGGTACAGGCCAAATCGGTCAGGTCATTGAATGGAGGCATAAACTGAATTCTTGCAAGTTCACTGAAGACTGTTTACCAGAGTATTCAGCCAACAAATGATAGAGTCAGGCCTGGAACATAGCTCCTGTGTTGGTTTACTTTACATTGTTGGCATATAAAGATTGGGCAAGATTACTCATTAGGTGCTGCTTCTTCCATGAACTATGAGTCAGAACACTGATAGGAAACTGAGTTCAAGGACAGGAGTGGCCCCTTGTTAATAAGCCCTCCCTTGTGAAACCAAGGCATTGTTCCAAGATCTGACCCTTGACAGCTGATTTCATGCACACGTGTGTGTACTTACATGATCTGTAAGTATTGTAGATGGCAGAATCCATCCAATCATGACCACCTCTTGTTAGACAGTCGGCCACTTGTGGTGTGGGTCCTTGTATCAGTGAGGGTTGCCTCTGCTACAAATGAGAACCACCCAAAAGGATATTTATTAGCTCACAAAGGGGAACTGGAAAGGGAAACTCCCGGGGCTGGTAGATTCAGCAGTTCAAGGGCATTATCACATGCCCAGGTGCTATTTATCTCTGCCGACATTGCTCGGCAAGTTAGTCCTCATGGCCCCAAGATGACTCCTAGCTTGTAAAGAGACCAGTGAGTAGAGGCATAAAAGGGAACATTTCTTTCTTTGTGCCCCCCCCCCCCCACCCCGCGACCTTATAAGCAAGGCACGGTTACCTAGAAACCCCACTCTGAACTTCTCTCCACGTGCACATGCTGGAACCAATTTGCATGACTCACTTCCTGATGGTCATACTGCTGGAGGGCGGGTGGACAAAATCAAAATTCTGTTGGTGTGATGATTAGTTTTTCATGTGAACTTGGCTAATAAACACTAATCTAGGTGTGCTGTGAAGGTATTTTGTAGATGGGGCTAATACGTACAATCAGTTGCTTCAAGGAAGAAGGCTGATCCTTGATAATCTGGGTGGGCCTCATCCAGTCAGTTGAAAGGCCTTCTGAATAAGAAGGTTGTTTTGGAGATTTTCCTGAAAAAGAAGGGATTCCACCTCTAGACTGCATCATTGGCTCATGCCTGAGAGTAAACTGGTCTGCCCTAGAGATTTGGACCTATAATCCCTATAGGGGGATCCCTATAATCTCATGAGCCAACTCCTTAAGCACCCTCCTTCTCTCTCTCCCCTATTTCTCTCTCTAATAATGGATCTATTTAATATACACTATATATATATAATCATATATATGTGCATGTATCATATATGTTATATTACATATACAGTTGACCCTTTAACAATGTGGGATTTAGGAACACCAAGTCCACACAGCTGAAAATCCACCTATAACTTTTGACCTCCCCCCAAAACTCAACTACTAATAGCCTACTGTGGACCAGAATCATTATGTATAAAATAAACAGTAGATTAGCACATATTTTTTGTTATAGGTATTATATACTGTATTCTCACAACAAAGTAAGCTAGAGAAAAGAAAACGTTACTAAGAAAATCATAAGGAAGAGAAAATACATTACAGTCCTGTCTTGAATTTATCAAAAAAATCTGTGTATAAGTGGACCCGTGTGGTTCAAATCCCTGTTGTTTAAGGGCCGACTGTATATTTCACGTATTATATGACATTTATGAATATTATATAACATATCACATACACGTAGAATATATATAGTCTACTGATTCTGTTCCCTCTTTTAGAACCCTGACTGATACAGTCAGCTAGGAAGAAACTGGGGAATGGCTATTTTGTAGATCATCAACATCCTTTTTTTTAAAACAAAAGGTGAGATTTTCAAGAACACACCATTGATTCAGTCACTTATTTAACAAGCACTTTGAGCACTCACTTTTACATTTATTCACAGATATTTTTAGTACTTTCTAGGTACTTGAGAGATATTACTGAACAAAATGGATAAAAAAATCCTGCCCTATTCTAATTTATTTTATTTTATTTTATTATGTTATGTTAGTCACCATACAATACATCATTGGTTTTTGATGTGGTGATCCATGATCCATTGTTTTCGTATAACACCCAGTGCTCCATGCAGTACATGCCCTCTTTAATACCCATCACCGGGCTAACCCGTCCCCCCTCCCTCCTCCCCTCTAAAACCCTCTTTGTTTCTCAGAGTCCGTAGTCTCTCATGGTTCATCTCTCCCTCCAATTCCCCCTCCCCATTTTTCCCTTCCTTCTCCTAATGTCCTCCATGCTATTCCTTATGTTCCACAAATAAGTGAAACCATATGATAATTGACTTTCTCTGCTTGACTTATTTCACTTAGCATAATCTCCTCCAGTCCCATCCATGTTGATGTAAAAGTTGGGTATTCATCCTTTCTGATGGCTGAGTAATATTCCATTGTATATATGGACCACATCTTCTTTATCCATTCATCTGTTGAAGGGCATCTCGGCTCTTTCCACAGTTTGGCTACTGTGGACATTGCTGCTATGAACATTCGGGTGCATATGGCCCTTCTTTTCACTACATCTGTGTCTTTGGGGTAAATACCCAGTAGTGCAATTGCTGGGTCATAGGGTAGCTCTATTTTTAAATTTTTGAGGAACCTCCACACTGTTTTCCAAAGTGGCTGTACCAACTTGCATTCCCACCAACAGTGTAAGAGGGTTCCCCTTTCTCTCCAACCTCTCCAACATTTGTTGTTTCTTGCCCTGTCCATTTTTACCATTCTAACTGGTGTAAGGTGGTATCTCAATGTGGTTTTGATTTGCATTTCCCTGATGGCTAATGATGATGAACATTTTTTCATGTGTCAGTTAGCCATTTGTATGTCTTCTTCAGAGAAGTGTCTTTTCATATCTTCTGCCCACTTTTTGACTTGATTATTTGTTTTTTGGGTGTTGAGTTTGAGAAGTTCTTTATAGATTTTGGATACCAGCCCTTTATCTGTAGTGTCATTTGCAAATATCTTCTCCCATTCTGTGGGTTGCCTCTTTGTTTTGTTGACTGTTTCCTTTGCTGTGCAAAAGCTTTTTATCTTGATGAAGTCCCAAAAGTTCATTTTTGCTTTTGTTTCACTAGCTTTTGGAGATGTATCTTGAAAGAAGTTGCTGTGGGCGATGTCAAAGAGGTTACTGCCTATGTTCTCCTCTAGGATTTTGATGGATTCCTGTCTCACATTGAGGTCTTTCATCCACTTTGAGTTTATCTTTCCTATTCTAAATTGACATCCTCTGATATATGCTTTCATGCCATCATAAAATTTTCCTTTATAGCACTTACCAAATACATTTATAAAGTATTTCTTTTTTTTCTTTTTTAAAAAAATTTTTATTTAAATTCAATTAAGTTAACATATACTGTATTATTTAGTTTCAGGGGTAAAATTTAGTGATTCATCAGTTGCATACAACACCCAGTGCTCATTACATCCCATGCCCTCCTTAATGTCCATCACCCAGTTACCCCATCCCCCCACCCACTGCCCCTCCAGCAACCTTGTCTGTTTCCTAGAGTTTGGTGTCTCTTATGGTTTGCCTCTCTATTTTCATTTTATTTTATTTTTCCTTCCCTTCCCCTATATTCATCTGTTTTGTTTCTTACATTCCACATATGAGTGAAATCATATGGTATTATGTCTTTCTCTGACTGACTTATTTCACTTAGCATAATACCCTCTGGTTCCATCCACATCATTGCAAATGGCAAGATTCCATTCTTTTTGATAGCTGAGTAATATTCCACTGTATATGTATACCATAGCTTCTTCTTTTTTTTTTAATTAAAAAAATAAATGGCTTTATCACTAGACCTTAAGCTTTGTTTTGAAAAAGAGCAAGCTTTAAGAAGCATCAGGGAAAATTAAACACCAGAGTAGAAGTGATAGACTCCTAGTGCTCACACATCCTTGTCTCTCCTCTTTTTCCTGAACACATGGGAGGATGGTACTTTCTAATCCCCTTTAAGTAGGTGGGGCCTTTTGACTAGTTCCATCCTATGTTCATCAGATGGAAGGAACCTGGATCAATGAGTCACTTCATGGACAGCAGCTGGCCTGAAAAGTTGTCCAACCTGATATAGGAGTTGCCTGAATGAGAAGTAAACTTTTCTTGTGTTATGGAACCGAGGTTCTGGGGTTTGTGTGTTACTGCAGCATAGCATAACCCATCCTGACTAACATGTTAGAGTTACAGCTCCAGACCAGAGGCCAATAGGGCCCATCTTGTTCTCATTCACCTTATGTATCCCCACTGCCTGGCTTATTACCTGGAACAAAGTAAAAGCTCAGTACGTACTTTGAAAAATAACATTGTTGAACCCCATCCATGAAAAGATACATAGGATAATTTACAACTTAATGGGTAAGTGATCTTGTAAGTGAGCTTGATTTAAAAAACAAAACCAAACAAACACTTTTTGACTCTCCTGTCAACCTAAATAAATTCCATGAATGAAGACAATATAATTCATGCAGACGTGATTCATCAGCCAGCAACCTGTTGTCCTTGTCATTCAAATCCACACGAATAAAATCCTAACTTCCTCCAAGTGTAAGAGAATGCATGGGGCCCCATAAGCCATTTTAAATTGTTCTGTAAAGTGTGGGTTTCTTATAATTTAGTTATAAGACAAGAAAAACACAAAAGTTCAATAGAAGAGGTCTATCATAGTTCATGGAACCATCCTAAGGCCATCTGCTGGCATGGGAGGACAACACCCCAAGTCTGATGCAGAAGAAGGGAGAGGCCTACGCTGGATGGAATTTAGATCAGAAAAGAAACAAAAGAGCCATATTATAGATAGAGGGACTAGCATGAGAAAAACTTAGAGAGACAAGACAATTGTGTGAGGATAGGAAGAAGGACAACCCAGGGACGATAGTTTGGCGAGACTGAACCAAGTATCAGTTCAATCTCTTTGTCAGAGAGAACCTGAAGATGAGACCACAGAGGAGTGTCGGTGCGTGGGGTCCCTGAGAAGCTGAATCTGAGGCAGAGACTCATGTTCAGGAAGTTTACTGGGGGGCGTCCAGACCACAGATCTCCCATCATTCATTCCACAGCTTTTTATGGAGCACCTACTATGTGCTGGGTATTTGCTAGGTGGTGAGTATACAGACGTGACCACGGACCTCCAAGTTTGGGAAGATAAATATGTACACAGGCAGCCTCAATATGCAAGATGTTTTAAAGAAGCATCTCGTGCTAATAATAATAACAATAATAGCAATAATGGCACAGTGGAATGAGGGCTTATTCTCTGCTAGGCACTCTTTTTAGGTTCCACATGTCTTGCTTTACTTGATCCTTTGTAACAAACCTGCGAGGCACGTACTAATCTTATTCCCATTTTACAGGTCAGAAAAAAAAATGAGTCTCAGAGAATAAAATGGTCTGCCCTACTTAAAAAGCTAGAAAGCCTAGGCTGGGATTCACAACACAACTTCCATATTTAAAGTCCTCGCTGCAAATAGCTACATGGCAGTGCCCCATACTGCGTGCCTCGTACAGACCCAGAGCCAGGGCGAGTGCCCTCAGCAAAGGATGGTCGACTGAAGAAGGAACTGTTACAGTAATGTGCGTACAGGAAATGTGGGAGGCCGGTAAGGGGGCACTACTGAAGCAGTCCAGGCCGGCGCCTCTCAAAATGTGGTCTCCCGACCAGCCGGGAAGGGATTGCCTGGGAAATTGTTAGAAAAGCAAAATCTCAGCTTCCCAATCCAGATCCCTTGTAGCAGAGAGTCTCAGGATGAAGCTCAAGAATCTGCCTTTTTAAAAAATATTTTATTTATTTATTTGAGAGAGAGAGCACATGAGCAGGGGTAGAGGGAGAGGGAGAAGCAGACTCCCCTGCTGAGCAGGGAGCCTGATGTGGGGTTTGATCCCAGGACCCTGAGGTCATGATCTGAGCCACAGGCAGATGCTTAACCAATTGAGCCACCCAGGCACCCTCAAGAATCTGCATTTTAACAAGCGTTTCCAGATGATTCGGACACACAACAACGTTTTGAGAACACTTCCTCTAAGACCTTGTTTATCAAAGTGTGGTGGGTGGGCCCGAGGCATCCTTGTTATCTGGGAGCAAATGAGGAACCCATGGAGCTTGGATCCCCTCCCTGATGGATCTACAGAATGAGAACCGCCATTTTAACAACGTCCCCAGAGGATTCAGTGGCAAGTGAAAGTTTGAGAATCACTGGTCCAGACCACTGGTTTTCAAACTTAGCTGCTCCATCAGCTGGAGAGTTCTAAAACTGGCCATGGCCTGGGTTCTACCTCCAGGGACTCTAGCTTAGTTGGAATGGAGCATGGCTTGGACATTGGAATTCTTTAAATTTCCCAGATGATCCCCATGTGCAGGGAAATCTGAGAACCAAGGGTCTCCAGGACTCTAAGAAGGCTTCCCAGAAAGGCAGCATCTAAGCTCAGCCCTGGGCTCCCAAGGTGGGGTGCTTCCCGGAGAGGAACAGAGAAAGCCAGAGTGTTTTTGGTTCGGCGGCCACCACTGTGGTTACCTGTCTTCAGTCAAAGAGGGAGGCCTCCTGAATCAAGGGCTGTCAATCCACTCCTTGTCAACAGCCTCAAATTCACTAAAACACTCAAGGCCCGGGTTCAGAGGCAGGGCAGAATGAGGGAGAGGTTTTATTGCAGAAAGCCTGCATTCTCCGCGCTTGTGCATTAATTAATTTCAAAGTAGGCCAAGTGATGAGGGAGATTTGGGGCAGCAGCATGGGTAATAAAAAGACCTTCAAAAAGTCCCTCCTTGCCTCTTGGAATGCCTCCCACCGGGACCCACCCCATCACCACGGGAGAGGGAGGCCAGCCTGTGAGCATCCCGAGCCTGCTGAGGCTGGCCAGGGATGCCGCTAGGAAGAAGGCAAACCATCCCCTCTTCTGTTTGGAAAAAAAGAGACGGGGGTCGGGCCAGACTTGGTGGGGCAGGGGAGTTCGGTGGGGGGGTGCCCGAGAGGGCAAAGGTGAGAAGGACACGGAGGCAGTCTTTTTTAAGAAAGAAGGATCTAGAGTCTTCAGAGTTGGCCTTCTGGTCTCCAACTCGGGGACTGTTTCCGTTCCATCCACTTCCCCACCTCCTCCCCCTATCATCTATGACTAATGATTCTGACCCTTCCCCAACCCGATCTGCAATATCTCAGGCCTCTGTCATAGTCGGCTTCCGGCCATCCGCAGGTCAGATGGCTCCGAGCACGGGAGGGCCAGCCTTGTAGCAGCCAAATGGCAGCAGAACTCGGCCAAAGGCAGGTCCCCCAAATATCCCCAGGGCTCCTTTTTTTTTTGCTGCCTTTCCTTCCTTTCCCTTCCCCCTATCTTATTACAATTAATTAACTTAATTGAAGATTCTTCTGTCACTCTTTGGGGTCTCTGGTCCAGGCACTAGCCCAGGGGGCCCTCCGAGGCAATGACAAAGTGACAACGTAGGTTCTTACTTACATTACCCGAATGAGCTCATCACGTGATGACTCAGAGAGAGAGAGAGAGAGAGACCCCTGCGGCACATTTTCGCAGAATAAATATGGTGCCATCAGCCCAGATGCTCCTTGAATTCCTCTCAGGGAATGGCCTTTGGGAATGTCTACAGGGGCATTTCAAAGTGAAGGAGCAGAAGCATTATTATTATGCTATTCGTTCATTTTTCTTTTATAAAAAAAATCATGCTTGTGTCTCAGTCTTTTGGCCCCAAATCAGTGTAACCAAGTGAATCACCCATTTTATGCCTAATGGTTATCCCTGAGTAATATTCGACTCTTTGCCCAAGTTAAAACTACCCTCCAAGTTTGCAGACCTGGCCACCGATAAAGAAATTGTTCAAAAAAAAAAAAAAAAATGCAAGCAAGAATCTGAAGATGACACTCTCTTGCCATCCCCGCCTTGGCCCCAAAAACAACTTCTAAAAATACTCTAAATAAAGACAGAATCTTCAGGAGAAGTGTCCAGCCTCTGGAAGAGACCTTTTGGCAGGGCAACACTGACTTGAGGGGATGCTCTCTAAAATCACAAACTGAAAAAAGCGTGAACGGTTTTTAGTCACGATTAATGAACTCAATCCCACTTCCCTTTTTATCTGCTAATAGTATCTGGGACAATCCCAGCTCCTAGCAACTCAAATTTTCCAGGCATCTCTCCTCCTCGGGGTAAGCAACAAAAGGAACAAGCACATATTTGACTCAATATTATAGGATGTGGTTTTCTCCTCTGTTTTATTTTTCCTCTTTGACTCCTCTCCTCTCCTACCTTGAAAGGAAAGACAATTTTCATGCCAAGTGAAATCAATTCGACAAGTATTTTCTGCATGCAAGGCCCTGTTTCACATGGTGTGTGGGAATCCCTGGCCATGTGAGATGTGCTTTCTCATTCATATCCTCCAGCATGCCTGTTAGGGAGAAAGGGATTTAGGCTGTCCAGGAAGCTGTGTTGAGAAGGATTCTGAGGTCCAGATTCAGTGGAAAAGTACACATATGGCTTCTTTCTCTTTACACTTAATGCACATTCAAATATTTTGAATGAATAACTGAAAAAAAAAAAAAAAGAGTGAGTGAATGCATCCATGAGCGATGAGACCCACCACTTGGGCAAGAGGAAATGAATCACATTATGTCCATGCATTCAAGTGAACTTTTAGAGTAATATCCATCCCAGATGGTTGCCAGAACACACTCCCTGCCTATTTCCACCCAGTGTTGAGAGTCACAGTGTAGGTGGGATCCCCACTGAAATCATTTATTTCTGCTGAAAGAGATTGGCTACACATGAAAGTCAAGGAAAGACAGAAGAATTGCTCCAGACTGAAGGACAATGAAAGACACATGAAGAAAAGTAACCAGTGACTCTAAACTGGATCCTCTGGCTATGAACACATCACTGTATGGAACTTGAATGGGACCTGAGAACTATCTGGTAACAATTTACCAATGTTAGTTTCCCGATATTGATGGTTATATTGGCCATTGCCTTTGATTTTAGGAAATAAACATTAAGTAGTCAGGGCTGAAAAAAAATTTACCTTGTCCACAAATATAAATGTATATCTTCCCCCTCTTGTCCCCATGATGAAGACAGGATTTACCTCCAGCAAATATACTCAGAGTTTCCTAATAAACACTGGCCAAAAAAAAAAAAAGAAAAAGAAAAAGAAAAGAAAATAGTACACACAAATATGTAGGAGAACTGAACGACTGTATTTAGGTCCAGCTTGAAGTTCTTTGTGGTTTGTGCTAAAAAGAAATTTTCCAGCTCCCATGAAAAATGCGCCAAAAGGAGAGTGTACTTTCTAGATGCCCATCAAACAGCAAAAGAATGGATTTAGAGTCTTACGAGGTCTTAGGTCTTAGAATATTATGAGTTGCCACATCCTGGGGCAGTCAGAGAAATTTCATGGCTTTTACCCCTAGAAGAGCAAGAATTCCAGGCATGTTTCTAAAATAGTATCTGACCATGGATTACACCTGTCAAAGTTCCTGATTCTTTGAAAGATGTGCTTTAAAAAAAAAAAAAAAATACCCCAATGGAAGAAATGTTCTCAACTCCAAGTTCTCAGGGTCAGGTTTGTGTAAGAAGGTTTTGGTGTACAAATAACTGAACAGATGCCGGAAAAACCTAAGACTTTCATTTGAGTAGAAGAGAGGGATTTATTAGACCGCTAGATTAAAATTCCTGTATTTAAGACATATTTCACAAACACTTAATGGGGTTTTCCCACCCGTTAAGAGCAAACCAAGGGCACAATGTTCCATTTTAATAGGGGCAGTAACTTCATTTCATTTACAGACTAAGCTGACAGAAAAAAAATATACATATACTGGTAGTTCTCGCCAGAGAAAACACGACTTAATACAAGTGTTCAGGCAACATATTAGAAATAAAGGTTTGTCTGTAGCTTTGGCAATTTCTGTTCCTTTTTCTATTTCTGGGAGGGGGTGATGATGTGGAAGAAAAAAATCCTGTGGTTGGTATCCAATGAAGTTAACACTTCTGGGGCAGGACCCTCTATTACATGCAAACATCATGAATTATAATTAGAGAACAGCCTATTTACACATGAAGGTACAAAGGGTCAAACAGAAAACTCTGCCAAGAATCTCGGCGTTTGGCCAGGAACTATTGGCGATTGGCAGAAAGCAATGGTCCAGGAATAGGGCAGAGCCAGGAGGAACACTGAGGTCTGGTTTTAAATCCACGTGACATTGAGCAAACACACATCAAGAGATGCATCATAAAAATCCATGAAGATTTATCATTTTGATAGAGAGGCCTCAGCAGAGGGCCACATCTCTTTCATAGAATTCAGCACACTCCTATGGCTGGTGTGGATATAAAGTGAGTCAAACACTTTCTCGGGGAAATTTGGAAAAATCTGTATTAAAACCTTTAACAATCTAAGTACCCATGTGCAGTAGTACATCCTAAAGAAAGAACTAAAAAATATTCCAAAACAATACCTATTTAAAGGCAAGGATGTGTATCGCAGAGCTGGCCACTGAGTGTAAAATATTGATCTAAATGTTCATTGATAGGAAATTGGGTAAATCAATTACAGCAAATCCATAAATGGGACACTATAGAGCCTCTGAGGAGGATGACATATATTTATATGTATTGACTTGGAAAGATGTTCCCAATATATTAAATTAAAATGGCACGATATTAAGAAACGCACAGTATGATTTTATTTATTGTTAAGAAAAAAAATGAAGGTAGGTGTATGTGTGTATCTAAAAAATCAGACCAATACGGGACTACCAAAAACAGTTATTCTTGGTGGGTAGAATTACCAGAAAATGTCCAGTTGCCATAAATGTCACATTTCTATATTGTTTGGATTTGTAAACAAATATAGATCACATTTTTTATTTAAATTCAATTAATTAACATACAGTGTATTATTAGTCAGAGGTAGATTTCAGTGATTCATCAGTCATATATAATACTCGTGCTCATTACGTCACGTGCCCTCCTTAATGTCCATCACCCAGTTACCCATCCCCCCACCCCCCCTCCCCTTAATCTTAATGGTTTGTCTCCCTCTCTGACTTCATCTTGTTTTATTTTCCCCTCCCTTCCCCTATGCTCCTCTGTTTTGTATGATGTGGATGGAACTAGAGGGTATCATGCTAAGCAAAATAAGTCAATCAGAGGAAGACAATTATCATATGATTTCCCATTTTTTATTAGAAAAGGCTATCAAAGTATTTCCAGTAAAAGAAAAGATGGTTGGGATGCCTGGGTGGCTCATTCGGTTAAGCATCTGCCTTCCGCTCAGGTCAGGATCCCAGAGTCCTAGGATCAAGTCTCACACCGGGCCCCCTGCTCAGCGGGGAGTCTGCTTCTCCCCCTGCTTGTGCTCGCTCTCTGACAAATAAATAAATAAAATCTTAAAAAAAAGAAAAGAAAAGAAAAGAAAAGAAAAGAAGGTATATTCCAGAGACTGGGTCTCTTCCCTAGAGGAAAATTGGATGTTGAATTGGGGACACAGCTGCTTCTTAACCTGGTTCTGCCATTTGCCAGCTGATGACTCTGGGGAAGTCGCTGAGCATCTCTGTGGCTAGCCTCCGCTGTTATGTAAGGACATTCCTTTCTTCTAGGCTGATGATGAGCATCAAGTGAGGTAATGTTTGTACAAGGCCCAGCCTAATGCTTGGCTCACAGAGGTGTTCCATTAAAGAAAATGGGTGCCTTGTCTATTGAACGGGTACAAAGAACGTCATCCACACTTGAGCCACGAATGGCCCTGATCTAGGGGAGGCAGAGGGATGCTTACTCGGTATCCCCCCCTGCTGCATGGCACTGTCTGGATGAAAAGCACCCCAGACGATGTGTTATCTCTACCTACAGCACTTGCCCTCCAGCTGGGAGACCAGTAACTGATTAGTAACACGGCTAGAGCACCTACTATGTGCCAGGCACTGGTCAGGTTCTTGAATGTGTTAAGTCATGGAATCATTAAAATCACTGCTGATGGTGGACTAATCTTATGATTCCCATTTTGCAGGTTAAGAAATCACAATACACCTAAGGTATGTGACCAGGATCAGGCCACTTAGATGCTCAGGAATGAAGCCGAAACTAGAAATCAGAACCACCAATGCCCACTGGTGTCAAATAATTTAGGGTGAGGTCAAGCTAGAGAGTGGAGTTCAGAGAAAAGGGGGTGCTTTTGTGGCAAAGAGTCAGCCACCGAAACCTTAGAAAAGACCAGATGCTCAGGATATTGTTGGAATGTGGACCACTGCACTCTGCACCAGAGCTTCTGATTCAGTAGGTCCAAGGTGGGGCCTGAGCATCTGCATTTCTAACAAGCTCCCCGGCGATGCTGACGATCCCAGGACCCCACCTGGAGCCACGGGGCCCTTGGGGAGCGAGGACAAGGCATGCCAGAAACAGAGCAGCATCTAAATATGCAGCCCCCTCCCTATTTTCCATTTAACAAAATGTCTATCACAAAGCATTTGAAAAGAAGTGTTGTTAAAAACACTTGCTCACAGATACAACCCTACTGCCCTCTGATCTCCACCTGCGTGACTTGGCATTCAAGAAGTGTCCTTCAAGGGCTGATGGATGAAATGAAAAGGAATTTCATTCTTTATCCGAGTCTTTCAAAGGACATCACTGAGGCCCCGACTCAGCACTCGCTCGACCTTCCCGTAGACCCTGTCCCCTCCTTCTGACTGTCCTCCTCACTGTACCCGTGCAGGGACCTCTCTCCTCCAGACCCTCCCCCAAACCTCCCTCTTCAGCCCTTGGGGACGCACGCATCCTGCTGCCTTCCGATTTCCCTCCCCAAATCTGTATCCATAAAACTCAAAGGACCAGGGCAGCAAGAGAAACACCACCCAAGTCTCAATCCTCATGATTTCGACTGTTATTACTGCCAAAAAGACTGCTCCTAATGAACCCAGGACGTACATGCTTCCTGTTTTTGTCAGTTGATTTTGTCAGATAATCCTACCCTGGTCATTTATTTCTGCAAGACCTACCGTAAGACTTTTTTCTTTTTTTTAAAGATTTTATTTATTTGACAGAGAGAGAGACAGCGAGAGAGGGAACACAAGCAGGGGGAGTGGGAGAGGGAGAAGCAGGCTTCCCGCGGAGCAGGGAGCCCGATGCGGGACTCGATCCCAGGACCCTGGGATCATGACCTGAGCCGAAGGCAGACGCTTAACGACAGAGCCACCCAGGCGCCCCAAGCTGATCCATTCTTTTTTTTTTTTTAATATTTTATTTATTTATTTGAGAGCGAGAATGAGAGAGAGAGAGAGAGCATGAGAGGGGGAGGGTCAGAGGGAGAAGCAGACCCCCCGCCGAGCAGGGAGCCCGATGCGGGGCTCGATCCCAGGACCCTGGGATCATGACCTGAGCTGAGGCAGACGCTTAACGACTGAGCCACCCAGGCGCCCCCTAAGACTTTTTTCTTTTGGTTGCTTCAGTCTTTCGAGACTGGGACAGGGAAGCATGAACTCTACCAAATTCCAGAATAAAAGAATTAACAAGTCTCTGTAGCAGTGTAAATGATGCCACTTAAAGAGAATTAAAAAAAAAAAAAAGATGAAAGAGAATTTTTAAACGCAACTTGTAATTCCAATTCATTAAAATAAATGTAGTCTGAGATTTACTATCATGTTGAAAAATGTGAACGCTGCCGCCATGTGACTAATCAAATCTTCTCGAATAATAACATTCTGGAAGGGGGAAGATAGTGCCAATCTTCTCATCAACTTTTTTGAGAGGTCCAGAAAGTAGGTTCATAGTCTCCCTCTCTGTTCCCAAGGAATGCTTTTACTGCTTTGAACTATCAATGGGAAAATGACCCCCTTATTTAAGCTTTAGCTCTTCCATGCTCTTTAGCCAGAGTGACCTTTCTTTAATATGTTATACATTAGAGTTTGGATATAAGACTTCCCTTGAGAAAAGAGTTCTGCTGCTAAAAACAGACTGAAGACCACTGACAGAGGTCATTTCAATTGTAAAAACAGTTGTTTCTCTTTGTGGGACTCAATAAAACTATTTTCAATTTTAATGAAAAAGCTAGGTCATAAACATTTTTATTTTTCCTGAATTATCTCCTGTAAAGTTTTTTTAAAAAATGATCACTGTCGCTGCACTACACCTTGGTTTTGTATCTCTGGGGTTTATAGGAAAATAAGAAGCTCTCTCACCGGCCCTACCTCCATATCAGCACCCCTGACAAATCCCCTGTTGGGGGCCCCAAGGATGATGTTACTGCAGAAAAGACTACTCCTTCCTAGGAGCTGCTTGTCTGTCTTCCCCGATGTCTATTTCTTTTCTTTTCTTTTTTTTTTTTAAGATTTTATTTATTTATTTGAGACAGAGAGCACATGAGAGGGGGAAGGGTCAGAGGGAGAAGCAGGCTCCCTGCCGAGCAGGGAGCCCGATGCGGGACTCGATCCCGGGACTCCAGGATCATGACCTGAGCCGAAGGCAGTCGCTTAACCAACTGAGCCACCCAGGCGCCCCCCGATGTCTATTTCAAAGCTGATAGACAAAGCCCTGGTTTCCATATTTCTCTGAATACACCGTGACATAAACACTGTGAACGAATTCAGGTAAATCAGTGGCTCTCCATCCTCATTGTACATCCGAAGCTCCCAGGAACTTCTTAAAAAATTTAGATTCCCAGCACTCAGGCCAGATCTACTACGTCAGAAGCTCCTGGGGTGAGTTCTGGGCATATTTAAGGAATAGCAGCCGTATGAACACAGCTTTGTCGCCCTTTATCCTGAAGTCGGACCGCAGTCAGTATCAGAGTGAAGTGGGGTTCCCCGGGGTCTGAAAACTAAAGGCTGCTCGTTGTCCGTTTAGACCCCAACCAGGAGGCATGTTGGGAGGGCCCAAGACCTTTCTCCCCAGGAGCCTCATCTGAACTGGGCAGCATATATCACAAAGTAAAGAAGCCAAGATGATGCTCTGTAGACAACATTGACCCTGAAGGGACCTATGCATGAAGGGGGAGGGCCTTCCCAGTAGCTCTAGGGCAGTATTCCCAGGTGAGCTCATCCTCTGCAACGCCCGCTAGAAAATGCATTTCTGTGGTCGAGTTCGGGACATGCTACCAGCATGCACTCAGGTTCTGAAAAGTCCTGTGATAAAGAAATCTGTTCTCTCCGCATTCTCCACTTCTCCCATATTCCAGACTGCAACCCTTTTCCTAGCAACATCCCTCTCAACATCAGAGGAATTTGGCAGATGCTGATCCAGACTGTGACCTGCTGGACATAGAATCCAATGTCCCCTGCTTTCTGTACCCCTTAAAGTATTCAGAGAGGGAGAGGAGTCCAGGCTAAGTGCAGGGACAGGAAAGATGTGGGTTGGCAGAAGGGATTTAGAAGCATGATAGTAATCAGAGAACTTGAACGTGATTGCTTATATTGCTCCTGAAAGCATCTCAACCAGGCTGGTGGTCCAACGTCCTAATTAGCTAATGGGTACAGGAGGGTTTTACTTAGAAAGGAGGCTTATTGGATCAGCATTCAAAGACACTCGAGTTTTGGCTTTTTGTTTGTTTTTTCTAACTTACCATTTTCCTCGAAGACTGTGATTCTCAAACTTCAGGGTGCACGAAATCCCCTGGAGGGTTTATGACAACCCAGATTGCTGCCGCCCCCCCAAGTATCTGATGCAGCAGGTCTGGGGTGTGATCTGAGAACCAGCATTTCCAGTGAGTTCCCAGGTGATGCTGCTGCTGGTCTGGGGACCACACACTGAGAAGCACTGTTCTCGAAGGTGGAGAAGGACACTAGAAGAGAAGACGAGGATGGGGCCTGCTGGAGGAACAGGGGGCAGAAGAGAAAGAAGGGAGAAGATGTAAATAGAAGAGAGGGAGGGAGGATGGGGAGAACTACAGGTGAGCAGGGGAGAGGGGAAAGAGACTGAGGGCGCAGAGCTAGGAAAAGGGAGGTCGGCAAGAAGGGAGACGAGCAAAAAACAGAGGAAGAGAGGGAGAGAGACACACACATGGGGCTGTTTGAAAAAATGCATAACACTTGCCAAGGTGTCAGAGCTGGAATCTGGGCAAAGGACCAGTGGCGGCTGAACATCGGGTGTTTGTGGGACTACCTGCTGTATGTACAGCTAGACTTGGCCATCCGCACCTTCATGGATAAACCTGGGTTGCCAGCTTCCCGGTCTCAGCTTGGTGATACCGGCTGATCTTGAAGCAAACCTGGCTCCAGCTAAAGGGGAAAGCCATGAGAAAGGAGGACAGAGTTCTCCAGGGGCCTCCTCTCCCCTCCTGTGTTCTTGTTGGATCCTGGATCTCCTTCCCAATTCTCCCTCTGACCCAGAAGCACTGCCAACTCAAGCTGGAACCAACTCTCGCGCTCCACGCTCCCTGCTGCTGGCCTGGACACGTCCTCCAGCTGTCCCAGGCCCAAGACTTCTCAGGGTTCCACATTGAGGCCAGGCTGGTCCCCATCCCCACCCCCCCCACCCCCTGATCAGGGAAACACATGGGACCTGGAAGGTCAGAGGAGGACCTGCCAGGGGCTACCGGTGAAATTCGCATGTTATTCCCGAGGCCGCCTTCCCAGCAAGGAGAGGTGCATCACCAGAACGAGGGGCCACCTCCATGTGAGGAAATCCAAGTGGGTGGAGAGGTCCCGGGGCTTGGCTCTGTCACCTCGTTCAAAAAAGGCACACAAGGGCCCCTGGAGATGGACCGTGTTGTAGCGACGGTGGGGTAAACAGGCTCAGGAATTGCGGGCTCAGCCTGTGAAGCCAGCAGGCATGGCAGTGCCTCTCCCCTCTGGAGGTGCGAGAAATCCTCGCTATAAATCAAGGAAATTAAATAGAGTGCAGGGCTTAAGGGCATTGCTCAAACCCCTAATCCGGATCCCAGGGTTGCTGAAAAGGCCGCCACGCCCAGCAGTTCAGAAAGAGGAAAACTGTTTCACAGGCTTTGCTCTCCCGGGAGCCCAGTGGGGAGACCTTAGAGCTGCCCTGCAGTCCCAATGCAGACGAGTGTCAGAGTTGGAAAGGAGCTCGGAGAGCCTTCCCCCTTGCTGCCTCCTTACAGGCAGAGAACCTGAGGCTAGACAAAGAGAAGGAACTTGTATGAAGGCATATAGGGATCAGTTATTAATGGAACCCACAAGCAAATACAATTTCAACTACAGGGGGGGGCGACTGGCAACCGTGTCAGGGAACCATTCCCAAGTGGTTTGCTTTTAGCATCATGAGACCCTGCGAACGATACATGGTGGCAAAGGAAAGTTCCCACACGTGGCAGGATGCATCTTGAAAACATGTAGGCAATCAACAAGTGCACTTCCTTTTACAGCGTCGAGTTTTGCAAACTCGAGCGTCATGTTTTGTACAATTTTGCAAAACCTTAAGAAGAAGAGGGCAAGCGAAATGGAGAGAAGGAAAACCCTGACACACAGTGACAAGAAGCATGGCTTCGGAGTTTTGATCAGTTATGATGCATCCCACAGCAACCAAGCCCTTGACTTGTCAACTCCCCTAATCCTTACAAATGCCCAGAGGAAGTGTTTTGGTTGCAGCCATTTTTCAGATAAGGAGAACGAGGCTCAGAGAAGTTAAAACAATTGTTCGAGATGGAAATCTGGCCTTTCTGTGTTTTTCACTTAATTCTCCAGTATAAGTCCTTTTTAGAGGCAGGAATGATTCTTCTATGATCTCACTTGTCATGGCTGCTTACAGTTCCACTGTAGCAAGGGAACCAAATCTCTGCTGGCAGGAGCTGTGGCTCGCCCCTACAGCAGAGGTCTATAAGTTTTCTGTTAAACAGCCAGAGAGTCAATACCCGCTACTTTGCTGACCCTGTGATGGTGCACTAACTAGTCAACTCTACCTCTGTAGCCCATGAAAGTAGCAGCAAGCAAGGCATAAGCCAATGGGCGTGGCTGTGTTCCAATAAAACTTTATTTATAAAAACAGGAGGCGAGCTGGCTTTGGCCCGCAGGCTGCAGTTTGCTGACCCAAGCCCTGCAGTGTTGCCAGCACCTTGCTATAAATGCTTACTGATAACAGTCACTGTTGTTATATATCAAAAGAGCTGTAACAAGATCTGGTGGCAGGTCTGTGAACCAACTCACCAGGCACAGACAGTAAATCCAGGACAGCGGTGATTCTCAAACTTTACTGTGTATGAGAATCCATGGAGCTTATTAAAAATGCAGAAGTGGGGGTGCCTGGGTGGTTCAGTCAGTGAAGCATCTGCCTTTGGCTCAGGTCATGATCCCAGGGTTGTGGGATCAAGTCCCATGTTGGGCTCCTTGCTCAGCGGGGAGTCTGCTTCTCTGCCCCTCCTCTGGCTTGTGCTCTCTCTCTCTCTCTCTCTCTCTCTCTCTCGCTCATTCTCTCTCTCTCTCTCAAATAAACAGAATTTTTTTAAAAAATTGCAGAAGTGGGACCCCACACTAGAGAATCTCACTCAGACAGATCTGAGTTAGGACCCGAAAATCTGCAATTTTAATGAGCGCTTTCAGGTATTCTCTAATGAACATGCTGGGGATGTGGTTAGAAGAACACAGTTGGGTGGCCCCTGGGCTGGGAAGGAAGAAATTGCGAGGAGGCTGGCAGCCATCTCGTCATAGGAGAGCAGCCGGGGACGCCCCCAGCACGACAGCCCTCGGAGCCATGTGAGGATGCCCCCGGAAGGGACAGTGACTGGATAAGCAAGAAGGAGTGGTAAGGACAACAGCCCTCATTAGAAGACCACCTACAACCCAACAACTCTTAGGTCCCTGTTCTCCATATTCAAATGGCGACAAGGGGGGCAGAACTTGCCTACAGATGCTTAGCTTGGAGGTATCCGTTTGTAATCTTGCCGTACAATCACAGAACCTGGACAAAGACCTGAGGATTTGAGAGACTGGAAAACCGGGACAAGGAGGAAGAACCAGGCTCGGGTTGGAGGTGAGTCTTCCCAGGGGGTTTGAAGTTCAAATAGGTCCGTAGGGGGAAATGCGGGGCTGCCCAAAGAGCTCTTGATTCTGGTGACTGGCTGCTTTTCCAAGAGCCTCTAGGGCAGGTCCTAGGATTTCCAGTTCCATGCAAGGGAGTAATGGTTCACAGAATTAAGGTCCCATGACTCACTCTACCCGTGCGCACCTGCACCAGAATTCAGGCTCCTGACCCCTAGCTTTCCTGCTATAGTTGGATAAAAGGAACCCAGCTACCTCCTATCCCAGGGAGTGGCTAACCTTCAGTCCACAGGCAGCATCAGTAAATGTTTGCTGCATTCTCTTGGTGCCTAAATAATTTTCTTTTCTCTCTTACAGTATTTTAGCACAGATAGTAATAAAAGCATATACATTTGACCCTTGAACAACACAGGGGTCAGGGACACCGACACATCAAGCAGTTGAAGATTTGCATGTAACTTTTGACTCCCCCAAAACTTAATTACTGGCAGCCTGCCTTTGATCAGAAGACTTACCGATAACATACACAGTCGATGAACGTATATTTTGTGTTACACGTATTACACGCTGTATTCTTACAATCAAGGAAGCTAAAGAAAAAATGTTAAGAAAATCATAAGGAAGAGAATACATGTATAGTACAGTCCTGTATTTATTAAAAAGAAATCCATGTAGAAGTGGACACGCACAGTTCAAACCCATGTTGTTCAAAGGTCAACTGGATCTACAGTAGGTCTACCACTCATGGACACCTTCTGTACTCAACAGGCCGCATTCATTGGAAATAATATTCACGGTGTCCCCATGATACCCGTTGAATAATTTGTGTGTATTTCACAGATGCCCCACATCTGTAAAATGCTATACCCATTTTAGAGATGTGGAAACAAAGGCTCAAGAAGGGGGAGTGATTTTTTTCCCCCCCAAAGAGTTTTTAAGTAGAAGAAGTAGGATTTGATGTTTAACCACCATGCCACAACCGTCTCTAGCTTCGGAACGCTCTCTTATGTAAGGTCTCCTTTGCTCCTCAGAGCAATCTGTGGTTTGTTTTGGTAAGATGGTGGTTCTCAAAATGTGGGAAAAGAAGAAGGAGAGGGGAGGGGAGGGGAAGGGTAGGGAGGGGAGGGGAGGGGAGGGGAGGAAAGAAGGAAAGAAAGAAAG
>NW_023270436.1:12051463-12151980 GCF_011800145.1 Mirounga leonina
AAGGAAGGAAGGAAGGAAGGAAGGAAGGAAGGAAGGAAGGAAGGAAGAAAATTGAAAAAGTGTGGCTCATAGCCTAGCAGCTTCAGCAACCCTGAACCTGTTAGAAATGCAAATTCTCAGGCTCTCCCTGAATCTGATGACTCAGAACTATCTGTGAGGAGGAAGACCTGTGTCCTAACAAGCTCTCTGGGCAGTTTCAATGGACACTCAAGTTTCAGAACTAGCACATAAGGAATCTTATTCTCTGATTATAAATGAGGGAACAAAGGAACAGAGAGGTTTGGCAGCTTGTGCAAGGATGCACAGAAAGTGGTTGGAGGGCTGGGCCTATCTCTGGGGCTGGAGCCCCCAGATCTGCATTTTAACGAACTCCCAAGTGACTCCAGAGTTTGAGAACTTCCCCCAGAGAATCACATAGCTCTTGCCTCTTCCCACGCCCCTAGACAGGGTACCAGAAACCAGCAGAACTCAGGTGCCCTGCCTTATACCTCTCAGTTGTTAAGCTGTTTAATTTTTTAAAAATCGCAAGTCAACCACAAATATGTTTATTGTAAGACTTCAAATACTACAGAACTTTATAGATTTTTAAAAAATGAAAGCTGATTCTCTTCTGGCCCTCCCCCCAAATCCGGACCACCCCCAATTACCGTTAACAGTTTGGTGTGTAACTTTGCAGACATTTAAAATTCTTATTTAAATACATATATGCACACATACACTCAGATGATAATTCAAACCAGAAATGGGACTTACTATTATTACACTCTGGCATGACCCACTTAATGGGCTATACTATACATCTCTGTGTGTGGTGTGTTTTTCAGGACACGGAAATATAGCTCATTCTTGCTAATGGTTATAGAGTATTCTGCTTCTGAAAATATCTTGACTGACTTAACTAGTCACCAATGGATAGAGATTTTTGTAGCCTCTTGTTTTTCACTACTACAAACAGTAATAAAATCCTTATAGGTATACTTTTTGGAACATGTGTCTGTCTAAAAGGTTGACCACCTTGAATAGGAAATACTGGGATCCTTGCCTTCGGTCCTCTCGACTGTTCTACTCTATCCCTCTCCAGCCAGTCTTTTCTATGCCTCATGGGGATATTTGGCACAGAATGACTGCTACTCACTACTGTTGATCGTTTTGCTTTTGACTGGCTTCTGGGGGGAACGGGAGGGTTGAAAAAGGAAAAAAAAAAGTTTTTCTTTCTTTCCTTCTTCCTTTATTTCCCAAGGTGGGAAGATTATCCTGAATGCCAATTTGAGCTTTAAGATGGAAACTATGGGATGATGCTCTCCTAGAGACATTCCTAGAGGGACAGAAGGAGTGGCAGTTCCCAGGACCCAGGGAAAGTTCGTGACTTTTCCCAGGTTGAATGTGAATCATGACAGAGCTCGGGTCAGCTGTGCTCTGACTCGCTGTGGCTGGGGACAATTTTCTGAGGTCTCTCAACCCCGGGTGATTTCAGTATAAGCCCCACACGGCCATCCGCACCCCACCCCCCACCACTTCCCCAGCTCTCTATGACTCAGTCACATACTCATCCCGAGTCATCAGAGAATGGAAATCATGAGAAAAGCCTGGCTCGCACCCAGGGAGTGACAGAGCACATCCAGAAAATCAGGGATTCCCTACTCTGCCAAGGAAGCGTGAGTGGAGACAGCTGATTCTCCACGGTCAGGAGGGAGACGCTTCAAAGCGCCAGGCCACTGTGCTTGGCAGAGAAGCCTGTTGTTTTGGAAAACTGGGCATTGAAGCAATTGCGAATCGCTTTAAAGCAAGAGGAACATGAAATATGGCACGCCACAGGGAGGAACTATTATCTCTAGTCTCCTTGGGGTCATCCTCTTAAGCATAAATAGTATTTAAAACCCATTTTCTCCCTGGTTAATAGCTAATTTTGTTGTTGTTGTTGTTGTGAAAAAGCCACTCTGTTTGGGGCACTGCACTAGGCACTTAGAATACTTTATTCCCTCTAATCCTTAGGACAGCCCTTTTGATAGGCAGGATTATGATCTGTATTGTTCAAAGAAACAGAGACCCTAAACAGGCACCTTGCTGCCTAGTTACAAGAATCTGGACCCCAGGCCTGGTGAATGATTGTGATTAGAACAGAATAAAAGGTCCCAATGCACATTAACAATCATTATCATAAAGCAGCGAAGTTTGTATTTATTGATTGCCACTGTGTTACGGAGAAGCCCCCCCACCCAAAATTAGTGGCTAAAACTAGAAACATCTCTTATCTCGCAGGTTCTGAAGGTCAACAATCTGGGAGCAGTTTAGCAGGATGGTTTGGGCTCCGGGTCTTCTGAGAAGTTACTCTCAATTGCCTGCAAGGCTGCAGTCTCATCTGATGACCCAACAGGGAAATCCATTTCCGAGCTCACTCATGTGGCTGTTGGCAGGAGGTTTAGGGAGTGAGAGAGAGAGAGAAGTTGCAACCTCCTTTATTATCTAGTCTCTGGAGTTACAGACCGTCACTTCTGCTGCATGCCATTGGTCACACAGAGCAATCCTAGTCCAGTGTGGGAGGGGACTATAGAAGGGGAGGATCACTGGCGGACATCCCAGAGGCTGGCTGCCATATTAGGATGCATCTCTTAGCTAGAAAATCTTCAAGCAAGTCCGGTCATACAACACACCAAAGACCCAGTATCCTTTGTTTATTTTTCCTCTCCATCTACCACTCAGACCAAACTCAGATGCGTGACGTAGAAAGAAGCACTTCTCACCAAAGTGAGAGGGAGTGCAGGGAGATTCTATCTCAATTCTGCACAAGCATACCACCCAACAAACCTGATGCCCATCAACTGTCTGTTCGACAAATGAGCAGGTTGCTCTATCCTGTCCCTTATCTTCTTGAAAGCAGGATGTTGCTTATTCCAACTTTGCCCCTACCTCAAAATCAACTCTCCACCCTGCTTGACCTCTTTGTGTCCCGGAAGGCTGGAGCATGCAGGCTATACGAACTATGTCCCTTGTCACTCACTTTCGGTTGAGTTTGGCTAATGGGAAGCACCAGCAGGAGACTGGGGGATGTCGAGAGAGAGGTGTCAGAGTGTTAGTGCCCCCATGTCTTCTTTGCTTCGGCATCATGGTGCTGAGAGAAATCATGGTCCTCCAGGTCTGCACTGCTTCTGGGGGGCCACACCCCCCATGGCTCCTGAGAGCTCCACTTCCTCTCATCACCCCTGCATTCCAGGGTTAGATACAGCTTCCTGCCATTAGAAGTTTCTGCATGCTTTAGCATCCCTTTCTGGTTCTGTTAGTTTGGCTCACACCTCTGTAAATAACTCCTCTAGAAACATCTCTGACTTCAACCATTGGAATGGTATTTTTTCTTCTAGGATCCAGACTCCAAAGAGAATGAAATGGTCTCTCACTTGCATGCCTTGGTTTCTTCACACTTTGAGACAATTCTTTAGGCATGTGTAAATGTAGAGGAGGGAAGAGGGCTCATTTTAGTCAACACAGAATTTGAGTAATCCCGTGAGACACATTAGGGAAGATGAATATTTTAGATTTATATGGCCGTGACTACTACCTCACAACACTGGTGCCCATTTGAGTCATCAAGAATTTTATACATTTTTAATGCAGAATGCATGACTGTATATAGGCTTTCACAGGATTCCCAGGGGATGGTCACCGGGACACTGAGATTTGGGGAACTTGAGAAAGTCTTTCCTCAAAATACCCTACCAAATCAATCACAGTGTTCTACTTGGGTTATTTAATGCTGTGTATGATCTCCACTTTATTGCATTTTTTTTTTCATAAAGACCTTTATTGGGTTTTTTTAGGGGGGTGGGTTTTTTTTTCCTGGGGAAAGACAGAAGAGTCAATCTAGGTTTTAAAAGTTCCTTCCCTCCAAAGCAGAATTGCGATGGTCCCCTATTACTACATGTATGTGAAAGAAGAAAGCCAGCAAAGCTGGAAAAGATTTTGCAAACTACCTACTCATGCATTCATTCATCCATTCACTCATTCATTCTGAAACCCTCGCCTCGTGTCATGGAAGGTTCTGAGTGTGCAGAAATAAATCAGACAGGGTTGCTTTCCTCAAGAAGTTCACAACCTAAGGAAAATCAGCTGATAAAAGCAAAAACAGCCCACAGAGGGTCATGCTGAGGGAGCATCGCCCATACGCTGTGTTCCGCAGTGACAGATTAATCGATGGGGATAAATCTGTTTGCTCACATTGGAGAACAAGGTTTTTCTCAGGCAGGCTCTTCGGAGGAGGAGAGGGGAATGAGGAAGGGTAAAGCCTGGAGAAGAACCTTCTAATTAAACTATACCTCCAAGCTAAAGGAAAAAAAAGTCTTTAATGAAAGGAGAAAAAAGGTCTTCTCACTTGCCCACAACGAAGAACCCTTGCTCGAGAGTGGCTCCTAAAGTTGCCACGGTGCCTGGACCATTAGTCTGATCACCAGCTATCAGGTCAAGTCCAAGAGAGACAGGTCCCATACACCTGTACCACCATAATTACACACACACACACACACACACACACATGCACGAGCGCACGGAGGTAGAAAGACTCTTGGATTGTGGTTGTTTGTGTTCGGGGGGGGGAGGCTCTGCTATTTTTTTCTTGTCATTTGCGAGATCTAAAGACGTCGACCTGGAAAGATGTTTGCACTTTATTATTGAGTGGAAACATCTGGTGTTAGCTACCAAAAGGTATATACAGTTTCATCTCTCTCTCTCTCTCTCTCTCTCTCTTTCACACATACACACATATTTTTATACATATATACACATGTATGTTTAGAAAAAAATTGAAAAGATAGAAGAAGATAAACATTTTAAATCTAAGTTACAAATTACAGGTCATTTTTACTTTCTTCATTGTCTTTTTATGTATTTTTCTTCAAATTTGTTTCCTTCTTTTTTTTCCCCCTCCCCAGTGATCCAAACTTCCCATGGTGGGGCGGGAAAAGGAATACTGGATTAATGGGATTTAAATAAATTATTTTTTCTTACAGGATTTATCAGAGCCTTTACTGTCCTAACATTCACCAAAACTCCAGATTATCCATTAATATATAATAACTTAGCTGCCATTTATTGAGTATGCCAGGCACTGTTTGGAGACTTTTTCCAATTTTGAACCATTTATTTTTTGCTGCCATTTATGGAATGCTTTCTATGTGCCAGGGTCTCTCATCAGGGCTCTTTACCTCCCCTTTCATAATCATAATTTTCTTTCTTTTTTTTTTTAAGATTTTATTTATTTATTTAAGAGAGAGAGAATGAGAGACAGAGAGCATGAGAAGGAGGAAGGTCAGAGGGAGAAGCAGACTCCCTGCTGAGCAGGGAGCCCGATGCGGGACTCGATCCCAGGACTCCAGGATCATGACCTGAGCCGAAGGCAGTCGCTTAACCAACTGAGCCACCCAGGTGCCCCATAATCATAATTTTCTTTACATAATCCTTTCAGTTACCTCCCAGAGAAGGTGCTGCTATGGTTCCCACTACACAGATCAAGACAGTGAGGTCTAGAAAGTTTGCCTTAGTTCTTGCCTTAGTTCACATAACCAGTAAGTTGTGAATTCAAGATTTAATCAGGATTTGCATGTAAATACATTTTTTAAATTGTCCAAAAAAAGGACTAGGGAATTAATGCCCAATAAACTTATTTGTAGGGTTAAAGGGATGGGTAAAACTCACAAGAATTTGAGTTAGTTCCCTACCTACCACATATTCTGGAAGCCAAGTTCCTTAGCCAAAGTGGCCAGATATTGGTGTGGTTGAAGGTAAGTGGAAAAAAAAAAAAAGAGAATCAGACCCAGAGCCAAGAGTATGAAGTTATTTTTGTAAGTGTATGTGTTTACATGTGTAACTCTGTTATACTTTTTAAATTCTAAGATGATTTTCCTTATAAGATTCAGTATTAGTTTGATGTCAGCTCTCAGGGGGTGTGGGATAGGTGCTGTGAAATATTACATACATGTATTATTATTTATCTTAATATGCACCATGATCTCAGAAATCAGGAGAGTGTGTGTGCGCCTCACAACCAAGGAAATACTTATGACAGGGGATCTTTCCAAAAACAAGGAGCGAAATATTCCTCATTTCCTCTGCCTTCCCCATGTTTCCTGTACTGAGTACTTAGTCCTTGGTAATAATTAAAAAGAAAATTAATACATCTTTAAAAAGAAAGTAGTTGCCCTTGAAAACATCTTTTTGCACTATACCCTTTCTTTCCTTGTACCCTGTGTGAACCCACGGGGGTGGAGATCCGGAGACCCCCATGCCTCACAGGGAGGCATTACCATATTACCTACAGATGACCCATTTTACAGATGAGAAAAAGAGGAATCAAGTCAAATTCAATTTAGAATCCCCAACCCGTTTGTTTTAGCAAGGGTTTCTGGTTGCCTAACAACCGCTTCCTGACCCCAAAGGGGCAGTGGATGGAGAGAGAGATACAAGAGAGAGAATCTCGAAGAAATCCCCAGACAAGAAGGGGGTAGGGCAAAACACAAGGAGGAGATGCAAAACACAAGGTAACTTAAAGGAATACCCATGGCCAGCGGTTTGGGATTTTTCCCCTCTTCTTAACATCACTCAGCCCCACTTGCTTCCCACTTCGGATCGTCTTCCTTACTTCCTTGCCTGCACTGTGGCTGCCACCATGACCGACAGACCTCGTACACTCTGGATACTCCCCAGTCCACCACTCGCCCTGAGTCCATACTCATCCTATTTCCTTGCATACTGACTCCATTCATTTGTATATTTCTTCCTCATTCATTCATTCATTCATTCATTCATTCAACAATTGATGGAGCACCAGTTCTCTGAGAGTTCTAAGCACTGGGCACATAGCAATAGACAAAACAGCCAGCAACAACATGATAGTGACTCTAAATAAAATATACAAGTAAGTCATGTAGCATGTCCGATAGGATTGAACAAAGTAGGGTGAGTGCCGTGGGAGGGTTGGGGAGGTTGCAATTTTAAATGGGGTGGTTAGAATAGGCCTCCATGAGGGGCCATTTGAGCAGAGTTAGGAGTGAGGGAGCATCACCTGCTGCTATCCTGGGGAAGAGTGTCCCAGGCAGAACAGCCCGTGCAAAGGCTCTGGGGTAGGAACCATGCCTGATATGTCTGAAGACCAGCAAAGAGTCCTATGTGTCTGGAGGGAAGTGAGGGAAGGGGACACATCAGAGATGAAATAATGGAGAGAGCAGCAGGTGTAAGGTGAATGATGATGTAGAGCCTTCGGGTCCTAGTAAGGGCTTTGGTGTTTACACTCTGGTCTAACGAAAAAGAATATTTCACCAAAACACTGAGACGCTCTTTGTACGTTATGGCTGTGCTGAAAGCAGAAAGAGCTATGGCAACTTTTCATTCAGGGGAGAAGAGCTGAAAGCACAATGCAGATAAAAGAAATAGGAAGGCTCAGCGTGCACGTGCACACGCGTGCACACATATGCACACGTCCGAATGCACACGCATGCATGCACGCACGGGCGTGCACAAACACACACACACAAACGGGAGTGATATAAGTAGAGGGACGGCGACCATGGCAGCCTGGAGCCTTGGGCTGATGTCGAGGAGAGCCTCAGCACTAATGCTAATGAATTCTGATGATTTGGGGCGGTCATTAAACTAATAAGCCCATCTCCAAATTAGCACAGTGGCTGCAGCCAGTGAACATTTAATCAAGCCGCCTTCATTATTTTCGACACGGCACACTTGGTGAAAGTGACTGTGGGAGACGGGATGGGGGACCCTCATCTGATGGTTTTATCACTTGCCTGCCGGAGCGTGAAGCAATCGGTGTGATGAAGTTGCTCTGTTGGTTTTTTCCCTGCCAGAAGGGGATGCCAGCGAAGGGCGAGCCTTCCTTTCCTCCCTAATTACCGGATGCCCCTCTTTTTAAAAAATATCTTGGGGTGGATTCATTATTTATTCTTTTGAGCTTATTTGTTCAAGGTTTATTATTTGATGCCCATCTTCTAGAGAAGGTTCTCTCTCTGCTTTGGTTCCTCCCATTTTTTTCCCCACTGCTCTCTCCTCCAAAAAAATGGACCACCATCCTCCTCCCCTTCTCAACAACCCAAACCTTGGAAACCTCCGCTCAGGCGGTTCTGTGTGAGGAGGGAGGACCGTGTGTGCCCTCAGGAGCTTCCTGATTCTTTCTCTTGAAACATCCAGCTGAATCCTTCTTTGTCGCCTGTCCCTTTGACCCTGAAGCATCCCCCTTTCTGGACAGTATTATTAGCTGTGGCCTCATCAGATCAGGGTGACCAACTGGTCCCAGATTTCTCAGGACTTGGCTAGTTTTAGCCCTGAAAGTCCCACCGCCGGGGGGAGAAACTCTTCGTCCCTGAGAAATGGGATAGCTTGTCCCCATGGCAGAGACCCACCATCATTGTGTCTCCTGTTGGGCTTCTGTTTCCCACATATGACTTGGCTCTAGGTGTAATTTCCATTGTTGGTAAAGGATGACATGCTAACAGTTCCTGGGAAGCAGTGCTTTCTCTCCCTCTCCTTCTCTCTCTTTCCCTCTCTCCCTCCCTCCCTCTCTCTCTCTCTTTCTGTTTCTGTGTCTCTGTCTCTCTGTCTCCTCCTTTGACCTTTTCTCTTCTCTCTGACTCTCTCTGTATCTGTTTCTCTGACCAGGAGGATTAAATGAGCTATGTGTAATGCCTGTTTCTGCAATATCCAATTAAGTGTCATTGTTCCTGGAAGGTTCCACAAGGACTGCGGCATCCAACACTCTGATTTTTAAGATTCCAATCGGCTTTCCCGAGTGCATGGTGGTGGGGGGCGGGGGGGACGGGTTCCCAGCTGGAGTAGCTTTGGGCCTTGGTTTGCATGTGGAAACTGGGTTTGGAGAGATGAATAGCACGTTCAGGATGCTGCAGGGCTCGTCTTTGGTGGTCCCTGGCCTGGTACCCTATCCTGCCCAGTCCCAAATGCTACCTTCTGAGCCACTACCCCTTATGGCCTTAGGGGAGCCACTCAACTTCGGTTTCTCCCTATTACAAAAAGACAAATAATCCCTGCATTTTTGTCCTCACAGGAAGACTTAGGCTGGAATGAACAAACATACCACGGAACGTTCTCGAGAGGGAAAGAAAGTATGAAGTCTGACGATCATTGTCTTGCCCTCAGGTATTTCCTTTGCTCTGTCTTGGACAGAAAGGGGAAGGGTCTGTGAATGCATGTGCGTGTTCCTTCTGCTGAACGATCCCCTACCAGAGTTCTCAGAGGTGGTGGCCCCATGGAGTCATGGGAAGGGTAGCTGGCGAGGGAGTATTAATCCTACCCCAAAGAATTCGACGCTAACCGATGTTCTTACCTTTGCAAACACTTAGGTCAGGCCTGGGGAGGTCTCCTGCTTGGAGAGGCAAGGAATCAGTCCGCGGAGCTGCAGAAACAGAGCAGGAAAGGAATTAGGTAAATAAACACATCATTTGAAGGTGACGAGGTGGTTGACAGGAGCCCCGTTGTGGGTGGTTCCATTGATCAATATTTGCGGAATTCTCCTATGAGATGCCATCCCGAGTCTTTAGAAGATGTCACTCTAGTTGCAGAGGTAAAGGAAAATGTCTTTAGAAAGGAGAGCTTCCAGTCTGGGCATGTGGCAATTCATTCCCTTTCTGGAATGCTAATGCCAGCTCCTGATGAGTGAGCATCCACAGGCACCGGCCATGGGCTGTGCATTAGCTCA
The DNA here is from genome assembly GCF_011800145.1 of Mirounga leonina. Classification (NCBI taxonomy): domain Eukaryota; kingdom Metazoa; phylum Chordata; class Mammalia; order Carnivora; family Phocidae; genus Mirounga; species Mirounga leonina. The sequence goes on from NW_023270436.1 coordinate 12,061,170, forward strand.
GGGTCACATAGGTCCCCAGTGACCAGAGAGACTCGCCGATGCTAGGTGGCTTACCTGCTAGAAGCCAGGCTTCCGCGCACATGGTCTTGACCGCTAAGCTATGCTTCCTCCCTCCCCTGAGCGTCAGTCGGGATGCGCTAACTGTGCGATCGTTAACATGCACGCAGATCATAGTTAAGATGGACACAGATCAAAATGCAGATTCTGATTCAGGAGGTCTGAGGGGGGGCCCAAGATTCTGCATTTCTCACAAGCTCCCAGGTAGGGCTGATACAGCTGGTCTGCAGGTCACCCGTTAAGTGTGAAGGGGTTACATTATGCCACAGTCACAAACATTCCCCCAAATCTCGGCAGGTTAAAATAACCAGGGCTCCTTTCTGAGTCAGGCCACGTGTTCATCACAGGTCAGCCAAAGGCCCTGCTCCATGCCACGGTCCTTTTAAGAACAAGGATAATGGAGAAGCTCTCATTTGGGATACGGAGGCTCAAAGAGGGGTGGAAAAGACCTTCGGTGGACGGGCGGGGGAGGGGGGGGCTCACACCCGCTGTTAAATGCTTCAGGCAGGAAGTGACACAGATCACTTCTGCTCACAACTCATTGGCTAGAACTGGTTACATGATCCCATCTAATCACAAGGAGGGCGGGGATAACGTAAGGCGTGGGGAGAGCCAGAGAGCGAGGAATACTTGGTGAGCATCAGTGAGATTACCACAACCTGCCTCCAAAACCATCCGTCAAGTGTTTAACTAGTGCTTCCTAAGCGGCCAGTGCTGAATGAGGTATATGGGGCTATTCCAAGCTGGTTGCCCTCCCTTTCCCGCCGACCCTGGCTACTTCAACAATGAAAAGGAAAATATTTGAGGGGCAGTTCATGCAGGCACACAAAAGGCACACTGAAAGTTTTGCAACTTTAAAACATGCAGTGATTACAAACAAGCTTTTCTGAGTTATGCAAATTTAAATTGCACAAGACTTTCCAGAATAAAACTATTGAGTAAGCCAGGAGCGTCAGTGCGTTTCAAAGAGATCATTCTGGGTGCATGGTTTTGCATACTGCTTTTTCTTAGTTTATGCTAACAGTTGTCTGTATCTTGGGTTTGACCCTCTGTATCTTTTTCTCAGGCTACAATATTCTACAATGTTTCTAACCAATCAATATTGTTGAATATTTCCTTTGTTTCTGACTTTTTTTTTTTTTTTGCTATTATTTCAGCAGTACAATGAATAAGCTGGTGACCAAATTTTGCTGTACATCCACATTTATTTCTTTAGAAAAAAAATTCCTGGAAGGGGAAGCATTTAAAGAAAATGAATACTTTTCAGGGTTTTGATGCCTAGTGTCAAATGCTATCATAAAGTTGTATCAATTCAGAATCCCATCAACATTGTATGAATGTCCATTACAGCTGACTCTCACAAGAATGGTAAATAGGCTTTGATTGTAAACTTGAGAGTGAAATATGTTATTGTGATTATAGTTTGAGTTTCTTTGGTCACCAATATGTGTGAATATTTTTTTAAAAAATATTCATTAGTGAGTTTTTCATTCTCTACCATATATTGGTCCATGACCCTGTTCCATTTCATTTTCCTTTTGGGTTTTAGAACTTTGCTTATTCTATGACGATTCTATTACATAATTCTATTCTTTACATAGAAGAGCACATAACCTTTTGTTTAACACATATGGAGGTAAAATTCTCTCCAATTTTTCTCTTGTATTTTAGCTGTCTTTTGAAAAATAAATAAACATGACCGAGGGAGGTCTGAAATGGTGTTCCTTTTATGGGAACAATTTGACAATAAATTATCAAAAACTTCGAAAACTTAATACTTCTTGACTAAGCCCTTCTACTTCCCGGAATTTTTCCTAAGGAAACCCACATGAATGTTGAATGATATTTAGGTACTTGCTTATTCACTGTAGTGTCGTGAGTGATCGCAAAATGAGGTCTTTATTTCCTTGGGTGAGACTTACCTAATCTTTTTTCCTCTATTGTTTTTGTAAATGTTAAGTCTTAGCTGCTATACTAAGAGAGACAAATATGTCATTTTAATATGCTTCCTGGATTTTTTTTTGCTTGATTAAAAATGGATAAATAAATAGGTAAGTAGATGGATAGATGGATAGATGGAGCATGGGTAAGTAGATAGACAGATAAATAGATATAGAGATAGATCGATCTCTTTGATCCGATGGTTCTCTACATTAACTGTGCATCAGAATGACTTGCAAGGCTTTCACTCACACAAGTCTGGGCTCCTCCCCCAGAGGGAATGACTCAGTTGGGCTGGGTGGGGTCCAGGCGTGAGGGAAAGATCGTGAGAGGTGGTATTGGGAACAGAAGCCAAGAACCAGAGAGAAAAAACAAGGGGCTGCTGAGTCACCAGAGGCAAGAGCTAGAATGCAGAATTACCAAGTTCCTGCCTAACTCAGAAAAAGCCCACACTCTCAGTACGGCCTTGAGGCTCCTTCCGACTCAACCTGGAGCATGGCTCCCAGCTCACCTTGTCCCAAGCTCCCCAGCCTCAAGGCACCAGATCTGTTGGCCTTTTTTTCTGTCCCCCATCTTACCAGGCCAGATCCCTCCCTAGGGCCTTTGCTCTCATGGTTTCCTCGACTGGGACACTTTCATCTGACAAAGAGCTGTTTAACACTTTGTTCAAAAGCCACATCCCCCGAGAAGCCCAGCCAGGGGCCTGTAGGGTACAACACTGCTCAAGGTCCCTGTCCCCAGGTGTGTCTCAGGCACCTTTGGGATCTCTCCTCCATCCCTCTCCATGGCTCAGTCCTCTCCATGCCTTTCTCAGCTCACCAAGACCCCCCTGCTTCTCCTCATCCCCTACTCTGAATTGTCAGCAATCCTTGTCCCCTGGATGTGATATGGGGGTGGTGAAGCATCACCTCCAAGCATGGCCGGTTCCTCAACCCCATCCCTTCCACATTATGCTGAAAGGATGTCTGTCTCTCTTCACCTTTAGCTGTGTTACCAAGCACCCCTTCTTTTCCCGAACATAGGGGGCAAACACAGGGAACATACTGTACCCTACACATGAACTATTACACCGACCCCTTGGAAACCAAGTGAGACTTCGTTCCGTGCCATAAAAAGAAAGAGGCCTATGTGGTGGCGACCAGGGTTAACTAGACTCACTGGGGTCATCATTTCCTAATATGGACCAATACCGAATTGTTATGTTGTACACCTGAAACTAATATAATGTTATATGTCAGTTATATCTCAATAAAACAATAGGAAGTAATGGTCAGACTTAAGGAGAAAAAAAAAAAAAAGAAAGCAAAGAAGAAGGTAGCATCTATGTTTAAAGGGGACTGACCGTGTTCCAGGTCCTGTGAGGACGATGAGGACGGAGACCCTCTCCTCCCCCTACCAGGGTCTCTCAGGCTCCCTCCTCCCTCCTGCTCTCTGCACCCAACAGCTCCTTGTCGTACCCTTAGCTTACCGCACCCAGTGTCCCTCCCATGACCCCTCTAAGCATTTGCGGTTCTAATGTCTGTTGTTGAAACCATTCAAGAGTTGGGTGCAGGTTTTAAGCAGGGGAGTGACAGCGATCTGTTTGGCTCCTTATGGGGGAGACAGCGATGCAGATATAATTGATGTAGAGTTACATCGGTGGTATTTCTTCATTCACGAAGCATGTATTGAACACCTTCTATGTGCCTGGTCCTGTTTAGGTAATGGGCACTGCAGTGGGTGCCATGAGAGGGGTAAGGCAGAATGCCCTAGAAATGTACTGGGGCATCCCTTGACTCACTTTGAGGATTCAGATGAGCTTCTGGACACAAGGTAGTGACTGAGTAGGAGCTAAAGGATGTACAAGGGATAAAATGTTCCAGGCAGAAGGAATAGGGAAAACAAAGCCCAGGGAGGAGGGCATGGGGGTGTTTAAGGAACCTCGAACAGTTCAGCATGGGGTGTAGCTCAGAATGCATTAGGAACAGTGAAGAGTCCAGGGAGGTAAGGAAGGGCCAGGGGTTCGGGCTTGCTGATCCAGAGGCCAGATGCTACCCAAACACATGTATTTTCTTCCACTCGTGTCATTACATTAAAGACCATTTTGGAAATGGCCAACATTTAAAGAAAAAAAGTTATTTTAATTCCAGTGTAGTTAGCATATAGTGTTATATTAGTGTCAGGTGTCCAATAGAGTGATTCAACACTTCCATATAGTACTCAGGGCTCAGTACTCTTGACGCCCTCGCCCACCTCCCCAGAAATGGTCAACATTTCAAAATTGGCAGATTTCACATAAAAAAATAAAAGCTTCCAACTTTTTAAAAGTGGGGGCAATCTGGCTACACTGGGTCCCCACTTGTGTGCATCCACCATCAGCTGGGCCCAGTGACCACCGTTCCTGGTCTCTCCAGTATGCCACAGTCCCCACCCCTCCTCGTTGTCTCCCACTCCACTCACCTATATCCTGACTGTGTCCCTGCACACACTGTGCTTCTGACATCTGTTGCCGGGATGGAGAAACCAGCAGAGGTTTGATTCCTTAGGCTTTTGAAGGCCGTGGTAAGGAATTGGGCTTTTACCTTAAAGGCAATGAAGATCTGTTGAAGAACCAGAAAGAGAGGTGCAGTCAGGTTTTTGTGATTTAAAGCACTTTCTAGTGCACACATACGTTCACAGAAAGCTATGACCTGGACACTTCATAGCACTTGGTAGTACTTATAAAAGTCCCAAACGGAAAACTTCCTACATGCCCATTCTTGGCAGAATGGAGGAATAATTGTGAAATAGTCACACAATGAATAGGAAAGTAGGGATTAAAAAGAATGATGATCTACACCCCCCCCCCCACAATAACATGGAAGACGCTCACACAAATAATACTGTGTGAAAGAAGCAGACAAAAAGGAGTGGGGACCTTCACATTCCATTTAGGTCAAGTATGGAAAGAGTCTAAGCAAACTGCTGGGGTTAGAAGTCCAGCTATTGTTTGCCTTAGGGAAAGGGGGACACAAGGCTGCCGATGATGCTGGGTGCTGGTTATGCCACGTGTGTTCAGTTTGTGACAACTGATCAGGCTGAGCCTTTACAACCCAGCCCTTTTCTGGTCATATACTTTCACTTAAAAAAAAAAATCATCCATTTCGGCACCATGTTAGAGATGACGGTGGTGGCTGGTCCCGGGTGGTGGCTATCAGTCTTACAATGGGTAGCGTTAAGAGACACCGAATAAGAGAAGAAACCCTACAGGACGTGGCTCTGCAGAGATGAATGGAGGAGAGCTTGGGGGTAGGAGGAAGATCACAAGCACACACAGATGAGCAGGCACGCTCAGAGGAAAGCGGAGACTCTCTCCTCTCGACCCTACAAGACGTGGAGTGCAAATGGCAGCAAGCCCCACGGATGCCCCCCGCCCCCAATCAGGGCTTTGGAGGAGCTACAAGCAAAAGGAAAGGTGAGATGTGCCGATGAAACATTTATTTGCTTAAGAAATATCACACGATTCCAAGACACGTGTAATGGGAACGGAGCTGGGCCACGGAGTATACATCCACGAAACCATCACCACAATCTATACCACAAACATACGCATCACCTCCAAAAGTTTTTACAGCCCTCTTTATGATTTGGGTGCATGTGTGTTGTGATAAGAACATTTCACGTAAGATCTGCCCTCCTAGCATATTTTTAAGGACACAACATAGTGTTGTAGATGTGGGCACTGTACTATACAGTAATCCGTAGGACTTATTAATTTTGCATAAACGAAGCTTAGTACCCTTGACCAACATCTCCCTGGGTCCCCTTCCCCCAGCCCCTGGCCACTGCCATTCTACTCCCTGTTTCTATGAGTTTGATTATTTTAGACTCCACAGGTGAGTGGTATTTATGTAGTATGTAGACAATCTTCTTCCCCCCATAAATAACCAGGAAAGGTGTCTAGAGCATCCCTCCCGTTCCTCCAGGTACCATCTGCTCTGGGACTCTCCCTGCTTCCTCCTCGCCTCTCCCACCCCACCGACATCTTTATCAAGTTCTTGCTGAAACCAGGAAAGGCAAACTAGCTCCAGCAGTGAAAGCTTTAACTTGTCACCTCCTGTCCTTCTTGGGTTTCCAGAGCGCAGAGGCCTGCGGAATATGTTTCCAATATCCTCTGTCTCTCCGTTCCAGTGTGCTCCCTTCCATGCCAGGGAGGTTCTGACCCCTGGCGTCTCTGGGGAAGAGGGGTTTGGAGTGGGGTCAGGCTTGTCAGAAAGCGAGAGGCCACGCCGCCTTGAGCAGCCCACTCCCCCCGCTCCTTTAATGCATTTAACCTGGAAGAGGCACTGCTCCAGCCGAGATTAGATTACGGGGTTGGTGAAGGTGGTCTAACAAATGGCAAATGGCGGCGGGGAGGGCTGAGCTAATCTCTGTTGACACGCATCTAATGCAAGGCCCGTGTTGAAGGCAGCGGGTCCCGTCTGCAGCCCGGGTTTGCCTTGATGACCGAAGGGGGAGGTGAGGCCCAGGGAGAGCCACGGGGATGCCTGTCTCTTTCAATCTTGGAGAGCCTGGAGTGTGCACGTCATTATTTAAAGGTCTCCTGGTACCAGCGAAATGTCCCCGCTTCCTGTGGGCAATGAGGTCAATTTCATCTCTTCGCAGAGAAGCGTTTGATAATTGCATTTCTCTGAAATGTTCCCGGGTTCCCCTCCCTGCAAGTGTGTGGACGGTATAGTTTATTCATTCAACAAACTTGGATTGGATTGATTCTGTCGCTCTGCGGGGTGTTTACGGGGGTGCTGCAGGACCCAATTTTGGATTCGCTGTGAGAATCACAGAAATAAGTGCGCATGTCCAGTTCTACCCCCTCGTCCCTGTGGGAAACCTCCCAAGCCTCAGCTCTGGCATCTGGTACTTGTCTGGTCCCCTCCTCCAGGGCCCAGCTCATGATAGTTACTTAAATATTTGTAGAATGAGAACATCTATAGAATCAAGATGGCTAGCTAGAAATGCACACAACAGAATTGAATAAAACTAACCTTTTATCCAAATGCCATGCTATACACTATTTTTTTTGACAGGAAGTTTTGCCATCCCCATACTCCCCCTGCTCCTATCCCAACAGCTAAAATGTAAGAATCACCAGGACAGGGATTGTTGCCTGTTTGCTTATCTGATGTATCTCAAACACATGGATTGGTGCCTGGACCATTGTTAGAAGCATAACAAAGATTTGATAAATATTTATCAAATAGTGATTTAAATGGATGCATGAATGAGTGACCGTGAAAATCCCAAGGATCAACCCTCCTAAAAGATGTGGAAGGCAAACCACCGAACTATTTAACAGTTCTGCTATCATTTTATTCTCCCTCTGTTTTTAGGTAACATCAATTCTTCTACTTTTACATCTTAAAATATTCATTGATTCATTGTGCATCAAGTACTATGTCTCCAGGCCCTGTAGCCAGGAAATATGGGCTTGCTAGTTGGGTGACCTTGGGCAGGTCACTTAACCTGAGTCCCTGTTTCCTCATTTGTAAAATGGAGAAAATAATACCACCTACCCATTAATGTTGCTGTGAGGTTCAAGCGAGTTCTTATATGTCAAGTCCTAAGAACAGTGCCCAGCACATTGGTAGCTGTGGTTGATATTCATAAGTATTGAATAAATGTTGATATTTAAAAAATAAATCTAGTTAAGAGAATAGAGAAACAATAAATAATATTTGAAAAGAAAAAGAAAAAGAGACATGAGGATTTTTAAAATCACCTTATTAAGGAATGACTGACGTACAAAAACTATAAGTATTTAATGTATACAGCTTGATGAATTCGAAGTATACATCCACGAAACCATCACCACAATCTATACCACAAACATACGCATCACCTCCAAAAGTTTTTACAGCCCTCTTTATGATTTGGGTGCATGTGTGTTGTGATAAGAACATTTCACGTAAGATCTGCCCTCCTAGCATATTTTTAAGGACACAACATAGTGTTGTAGATGTGGGCACTGTACTATACAGTATTCCGTAGGACTTATTAATTTTGCATAAACGAAGCTTAGTACCCTTGACCAACATCTCCCTGGGTCCCCTTCCCCCAGCCCCTGGCCACTGCCATTCTACTCCCTGTTTCTATGAGTTTGATTATTTTAGACTCCACAGGTGAGTGGTATTTATGTAGTATGTAGACAATCTTCTGTGTCTGGCTTATTTCACTTAGTATAATGTCCAGGTTCACAAAATGGCAGGATTTCCTTCTTTTCTGAGGTTGAATACTCTTCCGTTACAGGTGAATATCGCATATTCTTTATCCATTCATCTACTGATGGACATTTAGGTTGCTTCCCTGTCTTGGCTATGGTGAATAATGCTGCAGTGGACAGGGGAGAGCAGATAACTCTTTGAGGTCCTGATTTCAATTTCTTTGGTTATATACCCGAAAGTGGGATTGCTGGATCATAGGGTAGCTTCATTTTTCATTTTTTGAGGAATCTCCATACTGTTTTCCAGAGTCGCTGCTCCAGTTTGCATTCCCACCAACACTGCAAGAGGGTTCGCCTGTCTCCACATCCCCACCAACACCTGTTCTCTTTGGCTTGTTTTGATAATAGCCATCCTAATAGGTGTGAGATGATATCTCCTTGTGGTTTTGCTTTGAATCTCCCTGAAGATTAGTGATGTTGCACACCTTCACCTTCTCATGTACCTGTTGGCCATTTGAATGTCTTCTTCAAAGAACTGTCTATTCAGTTCCTCTGTGTTTTAATTAAGTAGTGGGTTTTGTTTTGTTTTGTTTTGTTTTGTTTTGCTGTTGAGGTGTAAGAGTTCCTTATATATTCCGGATATTAACTCTCAGCTATATGGTTTGCATAAGACTATTTTTAAAATAAACAGTATACTAGACAAACATACACCCATAATTTACATCTCAACAAAAGGATTAACATTCTGGGAAGTATCAGATTGACTGGAGTAACAGAGGGCTCGAATAGAATAAGTTTCTTGGAGAACAATGTTCAAAAGCGTTATCTCCAAGGAAGATTCAGCAGCTTATTTTAAAAGTCAGTTTTTCATGAGGAACAAAGAGGTCATTCCTATGCCACATAATTTGTTCCAGAACATAGGCAAAGGTGGATTGCTTCTTACTTCACTCTTGGAAGCCAGCGTAAACCTGGTAACAGCATCATAAGACAAGAATGGTGCAGAAAACAAAGCTACAGACTAATCTCGTCTAGAATCATAGATGCCAAAATCTTCACTAATTAACTTAAATACTATATTAAAAGAATGATCTGCCACGTCCAAGGAGGGTTTATACTAGGAATACAATATAAAATAGCTTGTTTCATAGTCAAAGTAGAAATGTGTAATAATTCCCAATAGATTCACAAAAGGCCATGGGGGGGTGGGGATGACATCCATTCACCAAAAATCCTTTCAGAAAACTTGGAACAGAAGGATCGCTTAAAAAAAAAAAATTGTAATGATTATCTATCTCAAAACCACATCCAGAGTGATACTTAATGGTGACTTACTACAAGTATTTTTATTGGAATCAAAAAAAGACAATGATGCCCACTGTCACCATTAACATTTAATATTTTTCCTGAAAGGCGTAGGCACTGTAGGAATTCATAAAACAAATAAAAAATAGGAAAGGAGGAAAATATTAGTCGCAGATGACAGTACTCTACCTTTGAAAACATAAAGGAAACCACTGAAAAACATCAGAACCCAAAATGGAGTAAAGTTGTGTTGCCAGCTACGGAACAAAACCTTCACAGATCAATGACTTCTTAAACAGCCACCAACAGTGTTTATTTAGAAAAATAAAAAAGGACTCAGCCAAAAGAGCAACAGTTTTCATAAAATGCCTAGAGAAAACCGTAATAGAAAACGTATCGTGCCCACATGCAGAAAGCTACCAAATCTTCCTAACGGGCATATAAAAAAAATTCATTTCCATGAAGAGATTCTGCTTTGCAAAGCTGTCATTTTCTTCCCGATTGCTTAAGATACAGTACAATCTTAAAACAAAAGACCAGGGATTGTTTGGTGAGGGGTGGGTTGAGGACGGGAGAGTGCCAAAGCAGTTTGTTTTCAAGTTCATCAGGATGACGACGACATGCATGGGATTAGCCATCAGTTTCCTTCCAAAGCTGAAAGTATTTCCCTTTCTGGATCCTAATATCTAGCTACAATCATCAAATTGTACGCATGGGCAGAAGAGTCCGTGGAATGTGCTTGAAGGGACAGAAGAGTGGGCACAGGAATAGACTTTATTGAGCAGAGTGGTGCATGATGAGGCGACGGCATACATAAGGGGGCAAGAAGGTTTGCTCCCAAGCAGGTGCTGGGACAACTGGGTGTCTAGTGTCTCCTCATCAGCTCCAAAGAACACCTTTGACCTTAACCAGAGCTTCACTGACCCCCATCATTAACTTTCCCGAAATCTGTCCACCACCAAACTGCCTTCTTTTGGACTTTTCAGGGGTACAGGAAGGAAGATGAGAAAGAGAGAAAGGAGAGTGGAGACCTGTGAGGGTCACATCGCACCTCATTTTCTTTTGCCAGCCCCAGGTCTAGGGGGTTTGAGGCAGTGGATGCTCAGGATGCTAAACATCCTGCCAAGCACACCAGACATTTTTTTTTTTCTCTCAAGATCAGCCTATACAATGAGAAGAAACTTACAGAATGAAGGACGCGGCCGGCCAGCCCGCTGCATGTCTGTAGATGCCGGGCTAGCCTCGGAGAGAGCGTGGTTCATGTTAGGAGAGCCCTGACAGGCCTGAGTTCAAACCCCGCCTCTGTCACTCTTCAGCTGTGTGATTTTGAGCAAATTACACTGCCTCGGTTTCCCGTTGCCTACAACAGGAGTTATGCTACATGTCTCAAAGGATCACAGTGAGGATTAATTCAGATATTGACCATATCTGGTTTTTTAGGCCTCTTTGTGCCTCGGTTTCCCTACCTATAAAATGAAGACATTACTTGTACCTACCTCATGGAATTGCTGGGAGGATGAAATGATTTAATAGATGTGAAGGTCTGAGGAGAGTTCTGGAACATGCCATGTACTCACGATATGCTATCAATTATTTTTCCGTAGTCAAATCCAGGTATATGTTAAATACTCTATGGATATGATTATAAATAACAATGACTTGATACTATTATTACTACTACTGATATATTTTTATTACTTTTTTTTAATATTTACTATTATTATTTATAAGGGATTTTTTTTTTTTTGGTACCTATCAAACTGATTTGTATGCCAAGCTGATTTCTCTATTGTTTTATAGGCAAAACTTCAGATTCCTGGTGGCATCTTATAGAGATAAAAGCTTCTTGGGGTTGCTTTTCCCTTTCCAATGGGCTTTCCAGTTCCCAAAACCTAGATTTCAAAATGCCATGTAGAGAAGTTTCCAAGTACATACCAGGTTAGGTCTTCCAGGGACCTGGAATGGCTTTCAGCATAGATTAGGCAAGAAGGGTTAGTCAAGAATTAGCCCACATATTGGAGCAAAGACACCTTGATGACACGACAACATAGGAGTCCAGAAACCCTCATGCAGCAGGTTCTGCTCTGTTTGGAAATGAGAAGCAAGACAATAGTAACTCAGGGGTAATGTACTCATAGCCAGCATTTCCCCCCACAGTCCATCCTACCCTATTCTCATCCTGGCTAACAACATGATCTGATTTTCAAATGAATTTGAGATCAATGTTTTCCACAACACTAGTGCTGGAAGAAGGAAGGTGATGGCTTCTTACCCCATTTCTTGGTAACCTGCACTTTCTCCTGACCCCAGGGGTCCACATCTTTCAGTCATGGGTGAAAAGGAGTAGCCTAAGTAAACTTTTGCCATTGTTTTATCCATGGCACTCTCCAAAATTTAAAAAAATAAAATCCCATTGTAAGGAAACCTTGTGTCTCCAATACCATGATCTGGGCTTTCAAATGGGTCTGTTAAAGTGATTCACAGAGCAGAATACCTTAGAAGAGGGAAAAATGTCTTGGTCACCAATTTGTCTGTTTACCATTTATTGCTTCAGAAAAACAATCTGAGAAAGATACATTCAGAGATGCCACAGGATTTCTGGAAATGGGGGACGGGGGTGGACCATCCCAGTGAAGACATCACGATCTTCTTGTCTTCCAAAACAAGGCCTCTCGGGGCTGGACATTTCCTCTCAGTAGCTTCATTCGTGCTTCTCTCCTTGGAGAAAACGCTCCAGAGGATTGGATTTCAGGCAGTGAAACATCCCAATGGCCAAAATTGGCTTGAGACATTCGTGGGATAGGGTGGGGGGGGGGGGGAAGACAAAGAAAAGTAATGGAGAGCTCCCCAGGATGCAGAGGCCAGTCCTCACTCACTCCCCAGGCCAAAGTAAACATGAAACCCAACACTCAGAAACACCGAAATGCCTGATCATTTCTCAGAGAGAAAAATGCAACTGGTCTGGAAAAAGATAGCACTCGTGTTCCAGGGGGGAATGCGTAGATCCAAGGAGCACTTGCTGAGTGCCTGCTGTGTGTTGGATGTTGTCTGCATTCCCTCTTCTTGACCTCTCAGTGAGACACCGTCTACTTCTCTCCTTTGACAGATGTAACGCAGAAGTCCACTTGCCCCGTATGGTCTCTCTGTTTTAACTGATGCCAAGACCAATGCAAAGCACAGCCACTTGCAGGAAAAGCATGAGTGAGCTGCACAGATTTTACTGAAGATCCCACAGGGCCAAAGGAGGAGGGTATTTATATCATGACTCACAAAAAACTACCCAAACCTTCCCATCGGGTAAATCCTCTCTCTCAAGTTGGCTCCTCCCTGTCCTACCATCAGTGGAAATCCTTCATCCTTTGTCCGTGTAGTTCCTAGCTTCTTTTCCTCCTCCCTTCCATGTTTCCTCTGACGGAGCCTCGATGCCTCATCCCTCCACATAGTGGACCTGTTTCCAAGCATGTACACCTACACTCAACAAAGTGGTCAGCCAACCCTTCATTACCAGAACATTCCCCCACCTCCCCTTGATAGGATTGGTGGGGGTGGGAGGTAGAGTGGAGCATGTTCGTGTCTTGTCAATCTGAGTAAACAAAACCCAAGAGAAGTGAGGCAATTTCCTCACTCAACAGTAATGGTAGTAAGGACTGTTTCCAAATTCAGACATTATAGTGTCTTTAACTTCTAGATCAGCCTGCCTCCCCCAACTCCCATAGTTCTGTGAGGTTAAGCTTCAGTTATCTGAAGAAAGGGGATGAGAGATGGAGAAGCAAGAGCATGGAGACACCAAGAATATGAGATCTAACATGGGAATCAGAAGTCAATACTTGTACACAGTACCCAGAATTCCCTTTGTAATATCCAAGAACGTTGGGTTTTGTGCCTTGTCTTGGACACTTCAGGTGAGAGAGAGCTTAGTATCTCCTGAGACAACCTAGCTCATTGTTTGACATTTGTGGGAAATTTTTCCTTTCCAAGCCAAACTCCATCTTCTTGTTACTTTTATCTACAACCGCTAATTGTTCTTTCTGGATCTGTTTGGAATAAATCAAGTATCCCTTTGGCATTATGTCTTCCTAATATTTGGTGGCAGCTAAGCCATGCATCATCTCATTTGGAAACTTCCAGACATCAAGTGAGGTAGAGGTGTTTTTTGTCCCCATTTTACAGATGGGAAATGGTCTGACTGAGGTGAAGAGCACAGATGAAGACGTAGAGCTGGCGAGTGTCAGAAGCTGGGCTTCAACTTAAGAACTTGAACTTTGGGTCTCACGGCCAAAGGGCAGGTTAAATGGATTCCCTGTCCATTATTGTAATTGGGTTTTGCCTACTTTATTAGCTCTTCCCGATGTCAGAAAAACTGATCCACAAAAGGATGCTCTTAAGAGCATTCAAATGAGGGCACCTGGGTGGCTCAGTTGGTTAAGCGACTGCCTTCGGCTCAGGTCATGATCCTGGAGTCCCGGGATCGAGTCCCGCATCGGGCTCCCTGCTCAGCAGGGAGTCTGCTTCTCCCTCTCCCGCTCCCCTTCTTGTGCTCTTTCTCTCTCTCACTCTCTCTCTCAAATAAATAAATAAAATATTAAAAAAAAAAGAGCATTCAAATGAGAAAAGAAATAAAAGAAACTTAAAGGAAGGGAAAAGAAAGGAGAGAGGCAGAGAAAGAAAGAGAAACTCCAAGAGGTAGAAAAACAAGGAGGAAGAGCAGAAGAGGGAGAGTGAGCAGAGGAGGTTAAGATAGATAGGATGCCAGTGACCCGAAGATAGCTGCCTCTCTCTGTGGGATCTGGAATGGAATTCAGAGATGCTGGTCAGTCTCTACTGTTGGTTACACTGAGCAGACGGAGACACGAGACCCGTGGGTTAGCGATGCTGAGCCACATGAACATGGATTCAGCCAAAGTAAACCATCTTAGGAGTGAAAGGGAAGAATAAAAAGGAGGTGAGGAGAGGATGAGACACAGAAGGTCGAGGTTGGGGAGGAAGGCTAGAAAGAAAAACAGAGAGAGGGAAAGCTAACACACCAAAATACCAAAAGTGACTCTGGCTGGTGCGATTGCATGCTTTCTATTCTCTTCTTCCATATTTCTCTGTGTTTTTATCTGCATTTTTTTTTTTTACAGCGGTCACATACTAATTTTACAATCAGCAAACACGATGACTCTATTTCCATTCGCGGAAAATTTTCTTTAAGAAGAATGCATCTGGGGACACTACCAATTTCCCCATGCAAAGCCCGAGGGAGAGATGGAGCCAGTGCTCAGGCCTTTGTAGTAAATATCTCCAGACCACACTAAATCCAATCTTCTCATTTGGGGTTATTTGCTTTCCGGACGCAGCGCTGTGATGGATCCCAGATTCAGCACTCGTGGCATCTCAATCAGCTGTGTTTAGATGCCGCTGTGACACAAGATTATGACGTTTTGATGGGATTAGGAGATAACTTTGCTTTAATCTATAAAGCCCTGTATGTTTTAGGATCTGATTACCCTGGCAATTCCCTTCCTCAGCCCTAGCAATTAAGATTAGCCAGAATGCTCCTGTTAATGATCCCCATATTGAAAGCTCAGGAAATCAGAAATGGGTGGTTTTGGTGTGTGTGTGTGTGTGTGTGTGTGTTTTTCCTGGTTCTGTCCCTGCTTTTCCTTTTTTTCCTGAAGGCTCTGGCTCTCCCTAAGGCTCTTGTCTTCAGATCCTAGTGAGCTGCCTGTTTTCTCCTTTCTCTGCTTCCTGGGGAAGCCATTTTGGGGATGCCTCTTTCTTCTTACTTAATCCAACAAGGTTTGCTTCTGTTTCATTTAATCAGTGATACATGTGCTTGGGACCATTAGTCCCAGCAGTGATGAGTGGATTTTAAACCTGTCCAAGAAATGAGGGAGCTTAGATTTACAAAGACTCCAATGAAACTCCTCTGCCTAAGGAAGTTCGGTTGGTCCACCATAACCACATTGGCTCCAGGTCATATTTTCCAGAGAGATCCGCTCCCAGAATCCTTCAGCTGCAGAAATTTATGGTCTGTGGTCACAACATTGTTAAATTCGCTCATGCTTTTTTTTTTTTTTTAAGATTTTATTTATTTATTTGACAGAAAGAGAGACAGTGAGAGAGGGAACACAAGCAGGGGGAGTGGGAGAGGGAGAAGCAGGCTTCCCACTGAACAGGGAGCCCGATGCGGGGCTTGATCCCAGGACCCCAGGATCATGACCTGAGCCGAAGGCAGACGCTTAATGACTGAGCCACCTGGGCACCCCTCGCTCATGCTTTTATTCCCACTAAAATACAGCTGCATGACTACAGTCCAAAGAACAACCAAGGTTATTGGAAAGTATACGATTCATCCACTATCATTTAATTTGGGTGCATGAGAGAAGCAATAATAGATCATTATGCTGGGTGTTCTGGTTTGCCCCTCCAGCCCAGTTCTCCAAGCTGACGTCTGCCCTGGAAGGCTGACTTGGACGGTCAGCATCAACAGGCTCCCTTACCTTTGGGATTCCCATTGGGTTGGACCAATGGGAGGCATTTGCAAGATATATAAAGAAATGGAAAAGAGAAAGTGTGGCCTGGGATTTTTCTTCTTCTGCATACTCAACATAGTTCCTGACATTCATGAAAATGCTCAAGAAGTATATTAAGGGAATGAAGGAATGAGTGGGGGCAAGAGATAGTATACTAAGCTTATGGGAATGCTCCACCAAAGAGATGGGACTTAGGCTTTGAAGAGGAACATAGTTTAAAATAGGAAGCAGATCACTGAGACTATTCCAGGCAGAGGACATACAAGCAGAGATGGAGGAGGGAAGAGGTATGTAAATTGGTTGGACCAGAACAGGGATTTTGTGTATTAGAGTCAAGAAGCAGGCAGCTCAGTTCCAAGCTGTGATTCTGGAACCAGGTTTTCTCCCACCTTGTGGGTCTTGCATCTTCTGAGGTCACCCAGAAGTGAAGAGACTTCACATATTGGAGAGCAGAGTACATACAGGTGGATGCTGTTTATGGGCCAAGCGCAGGCATTACTACCACTTCTATCCCATTGGTGGGAACTCGGTCACATGACCACACCTCACTGCAGGGGCTGCTGGGAAATGTAGTCTACCTGATGACCAGGAGGAAGAGGAAATGCATTTGGGGAATCTGACGCAGCTAAGTGAGGTTGGAAGAGATCCTGGAGAACCTTGAATGCCAGGCTGAATTCTGTGTGTTTTCCGTGGCTGGATCCCATCAAATGAGCGCGTGGCTCCCAACAAAAGGTGACATTTTGGAAAATGGAAGATGATGCATGAAACATGGTTACAAGTTGAGAGACTGCTAGGGAAGGACTAGAGAAGGTTCTGGGGAGGCCCTGCGCCCGCAGAGGAGTAAGTCACATCTTGGGCCTAACCTCAGCACCACAAAGTGGCTTTCTCCAAACCCAGACATCATCATTTTTCAGCAATTCTGGATCCTCTGACAAAAAAGCCCCTGCTAGCCCAACCTCTTCTGCAGTACACCATATAGGAAAGGAGAAGGAAGGAAAGAGAAGAGGGATATCTTGTTCTTAAACTCAGAACTCAAAGTATCAGGGTTGTTCTCATGGCTTCCTCTGATTACAGGCCTGAGGGCATTTCCAGGACTCAGGGCTTATAGCACTAAACCTGGGAGAGTCACAGGCAAACTGGGACAAGCTGATCACTGTCACTTTGGCTTCCCAGAAGCGTGGGCTCACATCCTAGCCCTAGTTCACCTTGTGACCCTGAGACTTGAGGCAAGTCTCTTCATCTCTGTGAGCTCTGATTTCATCTCTAATATGGGAACAATGAAGGAGCCCCCCACTTGGGTTGGTGTGAGTGTTGAAGGTGATGGTTCCTGGAAAACACTTTGCAACATGTTGGTGCCTAGAATACGCCCAGTCAATGCCGAATGGGGCTCTCTGCCTTGACTGAAATGAGACTTGTTGATAACGGAGCCTCTGAGAGGGTTGAGGTTCTTCTCTGGGGGAAAGTGAGGCAGGAGCGCACGCCCGGGATGGGAGATTCACTCCCCTACTCGGGTCCCGCGGGCGGGGCAGGCCAGGTGGTGCTCAGATGCGCGGGACAGGCACGGCTGCCTGTCGACAGGAAAACCAGGGCAAATGGGACTCAGATGATGAGCGAGTCAGGCGGCCCGCCCAGAGCTTTGGGATCCCAACTCTTGCCACCAGAGGAGGAAAGGCAGGGGGTGAGGGGGACATGATAAGAGGGCCCTGAGGAGCGTTTTATTCTGGAGCTTTCAAAGTTCACCCCTTCCTCACACAGGAACCAAAGTTAAATAACCAGGGAGTGAAAGAGAAAGAAACCAGACGAGCCAACCGGCCCCTGGAAACAGGTCACATTGTGTTCAGAAGTAGGCTTTGAAATTGTGCATGGGTAACCACAGCAGAGAGGGCTTGGGCCCCTCTGTTCCTGCCTGAGGGTGAGCTGGAAAAAGGAGAAGAAATGAAAGGGAGGAAGAAAAGTGAGAAATTAAAGCAAAAGGAAGGGACTGGTGGAGAACATCAGGGGAGAGGCAAGAGAGGAGAGAAGACTATTTTCTTGCCCTGATGCAGGGCACAGAAATGAGCCAGCCTGGAGCCCCATCTTCAAGAAATTCAAGAAATTCTTGGGTTTGTTGGGGATGGTGAAGATGCTTAATCGCTTTTTAAGTAGCACTCTGTGCTGTCCTTCCTGTGCATGGTCATACTTGGTCCTCAAAACTAGCCTTCGAGTTCAGAGATGAGGACACTGATGCTCAGAGAGGTGAAGTAACTCATCCAAGGACACACAGCCAGGAAGTGGCAATGCCAGGATTTGGACCCATTTCTAATAATTATAGGAAGCATCATAGGAAGGCAAGAAGGAATGAGGATACCATGTATAGTCTGGGAATACCAAGGAGGAGAATGTACAGCCTAAAAATCAAGGTTTCCCAGCCTCGGCATTATTGACGTGGGTGCTAAAAAATTCTCTGTGGCAGGGGCTGTTCTGTGCATTGTAGGATGGCAAGCAGCGTCCCTGGTCTTTCCCCACTGGATGCCAGTAGAATCCCCCTGCCCCAGTGGTGACAACAAAGCCAACATGTCTCCAGACATCGCCAAATATCTCCGAGGAACAAACTCACTCTCTGTTGAGAACCACTGGCTTAGAAAAAGGTATAAAAACGAGTAATTACTGCAAACTGAGATTCAGCTGAAAGCACCGTGGCAGACATTTGATCTCATTTAACCTCATTTAATCTCTCATGTCATCCCACAAGAACCCTATTCAGTGGGCAGTAGTTTTTCCATTTTATAGACGAGGCCTCTTTGTCTCAGAGAGCTGAAGTCCCGCACCCGAGTTCACACAACTTGGCAAGAGACAGAGCGGGGATGTGCATTTGAGTCCGTAAAATCCTTTCGCCGACACTGTTCAGAGAGGAAAACAAAAGACGGGGAGTGGAAGAGTCCAGGAGAGAGGCAGAGCATCCCAACGGGCCAGGTAGCAGCAAAGATGTGGAAAATGCAGGGACAGGTCCACCATGTGGCCCGGTGGCGTCATGCCATCACGGGGAGGAGATCTCTTTCAACTGCTGTGTCCCAGGCAGTCCCCAGGTTGTGACCACCGCCCCCTCCCCGCCACGCATTGCTTCCTGTGAGTGCCCTGCACGTGAGTCCCGCCTGCCTGTCTCTCTCTCTCATATCTCATAAGGAGAGACAATATATTCCAAATGCTCGGTGATTTATGGGGCAAAGCCACTTCTCCTGACCAAGGATCTCTCTTCACAGGAACGCATATGTTGGGGAGCATCTATCCCAGAAACGACCCACTATTCATTTTCTGCCAGGAGCCAATGGCCTGGGGAATTCAAGAAATGCCCCTAAATTACAGACGAATGGGGGGGTACCTTCCTCCAGAAACCTTTTCCCAAGCCTGAGCCGAGCTATAAATCACCTGCCAAGCATCACACGCCACCTTAAAACACAGATGTGTGGGGAACGGCAAGGTGAGCGTCCGCCTGCAAGACAGAAGGCAAAGCTGACCAAGAACTTGGAGAGGGGGTGCGTGGGTGTTTGAGGAGCTCATCCTGACCTTGCCCACTTCCGACAGCCTTTCGCTTGACATTTCATGGCTGATACCTTTAGAGCAGGAAGCAAATTTCTCCCAAGGATTTTTTTTTTTTTTTTTTTTTTAATAATCACTACCCCTCCCCTCCACCTTACCCACCTCTCCTGCAAAATAGCACAGCATTTGTTCTTAATCTTTCAGGGGGTGAAGGTTCCCTTTGAAAATGTGATGAAAGCTACGGTCTCCTCCCTTCATTAAATAAATGATTATTTACTTGCACTAAAGGCTTCAAAAATGTTTAAGACTGGTTTATGGTGGTTTTTCTAGGAAGATAAAGGGCTTTTTCCTTCCCTGTCAAATAAAAAAACACATACACACACATTTTTTTTTTTAGTATTGATTTTTTTTTTTGAACTTTTACTGACTATAGCATACATACAGAAGAGTGCACAAATCCTAAGTGTTCAGCTTAATGTAGTTTCGCAAACCGAACAAACCGGTGTAACCTGTGCCCAGATCAAGAAAAAGAGCATTTAGTGCATCTGGAAGCTTCCTTAGGCTCCCCTCCCACCCCCACCCCCACCCCAAAGGTTAGTCACTAGCCTGACTTAAAATAGACTAGATTTGTTTTGCCCGGTTCTGTTCTTTAGATCAGGGGATTCATAAGACGAGGCCCCCTGTGCTTAGCTTCTCTCGCTCGGGTTGCGTTTTCTGAGATTTATCTCCGGCATTGCGTGTAGCTAAGGTTTGTTTGTTCTTATTAGCATCGAGCTTTCCATTCTGCGAATGTGCCGCAAGTTTATGGCCACCCTATTCTTGAGAGGCATTTGGGATTTATTCACGGTTACCGAAGTTTACTGAAATTCTGCCCTATCTTTGTGCTTGCCTCACTTGCCAATTTACGATAGTGTAATATATTCCTGTTGTTAAAAATCCATCTTTTCAGGCAAGAACAAGCAGGAAGCAGGGAATGGTTTGTTTTGTTTTTGTTTTCTTTTCGCCTTCCTTCCATCCCAACTGACTCAGCTCCGTCGTTCCCAGTTTGCCGAGGTTTGCTCTCCGGGCCAGTACACAGATCTCTGCGATGTACGATGCGATGCTTTTTCATTTTGTTTTTACATGGATGCAATTGCTGTGCAATTTTTTTTTTTCACTTATCAATATATCCTGGAGATCCTTCCATAGATTGCCTCTTTAAACTGCTGAACATTCTTCCCTTGCGTGGGCATGTCATGGTCTATGTGACCAGCCTCCCACTGATGAGCATTTAGATTATCTCATGTTTTATGCTCTTGCAAATAGGGTGGCAATGACCATCCTTTTATGTGCTTCTTTATTAGCATTTGCAAGTATTTCTCTAGCAGAGGAACAGAGAAGTGCAATCGTTGGTGGTACACATTTGCCTTTAAGTGGTTTTTATGAGGTCCGATGGATGGTCCGAGCCACCATGAATTCTGGGGAGAGCTCAAGGTATCTGGGAAAGCATTTGACAGAATGACCAAAACTTACTCGGATTTTTTAAAGACCGGCAGATGCCTGCATTTGGAGAGAACAGAAGAGGATTTTCCCATAGACGCCACTTAGCGACAGTTTCCCTGCACCTCGGTGCCTTGGGATGGGACACCATCCAGAGATCCCACGAAGGGGAGAATCTACTATCCGCCTATGGTAGGGCTGGTTAGAAACCAAATGCCTGAGACTCAAGGTACAGCTTTGGGGACAACCATCATAATGATGGTGGTAACACAGCACACACGTGCTGTCAAACAGTGAGTATGAATTGCCAAATTCAATTCTTACCAGACTCCTGTGGGGAGAGGACTCAGTGCTGAATCTCCTATTTTTCCAGCTGGACTGACTGAGGCTCCGATCACCACTTGCCCAAAGTCACACTCACGCAGATTACCACGATACCATGGCGCACGCTCAGTGTGGCTCTTGCCTACCGGAAGCTTCTACCAGTAGTCAGAAACAAACCACCAGGCAGTGAGAGTTAGGATGAGCTGTGTGCTGAAGCCTGTTCAGTGAGCTTCGCAGGCTGCTTACAAAGGCTGCAGAGAGAAACAGGGGACCTAGAATCAGCCCTCGGAAGGGAAAGCCTGTCTGTCTCTCTGGGCTGTTGGTGCTGCAGGACCAAATGCTGACACCCCAGCCAGGGGGAGGTGACTCATCAGGCTAGCTCATCATAACAGTATGCAGCAGGAGCCAACTGCATGTTGACCAAAGCACCCCATCAATCCTCACAGCAGGAATGGGGGGACACTGAGGCTCAGGAAGAAGAAGTGTTTGCTCAATCGCAGGAAACAAACTGAGGGTTGCTGGAGTGGGGGGTGGGGTGGGAGGGATGGGGTGACTGGGTGATAGACACTGGGGAGGGTATGTGCTCTGGTAAGCGCTGTGAATTGTGCAAGACTGTTGAATCTCAGATCTGTACCTCTGAAACAAATAATGCAATATATGTTAAGAAAAAAAAAAGAAGAAGAAGAAGGTAGCGGGAGGGGAAGAATGAAGCGGGAGAAATCGGAGGGGTGGACGAACCATGAGAGACGATGGAGTCTGAAAAACAAACTGAGGGTTCTAGAGGGGAGGGGGGTGGGAGGATGGGTTGGCCTGGTGGTGGGTATTGAGGAGGGCATGTTCTGCATGGAGCACTGGGTGTTATGCACAAACAATGAATCATGGAACACTTCATCTAAAACTAATGATGTATGGGGATTAACATAAGAATAAAAAAATAAAATAAAAAAAAAAGAAGTGTTTGCTCTAGGCGACAGCTGAGATGCAGAGTGGGAGCTGAATGGGGGGTTCGGCTGATGGTGGATCCTCTGAGGATACAGCACCCCTCCCCTTCTTGCCCTTCAGACTATCCTGATCTAACAAAAATCTTGCTCCAGGCAAAAACCCCCCGGGGACTCAGGGGGCTGTATGTGCTTTGGCGGTGGATGGGGCTGAGAGCTCTTTTCGTTCAAACCCCGACTTCCAGTCCCTCACTGAACAGTTAAAAGTCTCAAGTCACAGCTCGTTGTCCCTACGTTGGATTGATGGATTACAACTTTCTCCTTTTGAATGGATGCCTCCTGACTTTTTGATGCGGGAACAATTGATTATTACCCTTTTTAATTTTTTTCCCCCCAAGTCTGCTAACCAGGCAATCTGTGACACTGTCCATACATTATGGGCCTAATTCAGCAAAGGTCTGACAAACCCGCCCAGGGGCAGAAGATTAAGCTATTCCAAATTGCCTAGATCAAGGCGAGCCCAGATTGGGTGCCTGGAGACAGAGGTGGGGGTGGGGGTGGGGGGCACCCTTTCATTCCTGCCCTTTGGAGACCTCCAAGACTAAACAGTGTAGGCCACATCTTGAAGAAAATTGCTTTATCCTTTCACCTTTAAGTGGATTCAGGCGCAATCAGTTGACTCAGGAGCGTGTGGAGGTCAGCGCACACACGCCAGGATGGGGGGGGGCTCCGGGCAGAGCCTCGGGAAGAGGGGAGGCCGATGAAGTAAAGGAAGATGGAAACGGTCGGTCTGTAACCTCTAACATCTGGTGCCGAATAAGAGTGCAGCAAGGGAAAACGTTCAGGCTGGGGCTGGGGGAGCAACCTGGAGAAGGAGGTGCGTGCAGGAGGGTTTCAAAGCCTGACTGCGACAAACAAGGCCTCCCTGCTCCTCTCAGATGTCACGGGAGGAAGTAGAGGGGGGTGGGAGGAGGAAGAGGGAGGGAGGAAGAGGTCAGGTCTCCAATCCCCAGAGCGAGGGGACAGGCAAATGCTTGCAGATGGATGCAAAGGATAGCAGAGCGCAAATTGCTTCTGGCTGCCTGGGAGCACAGCACAGAGACGACAAGTGTTGCTAAAACTGGGGCAGCCTTTTGCAGGAGGAGGGTCGGCAATGTCCCCTTGACCACGAGCATCCCAACACCAGCAGGCCGGTGGGGAGGGACCCTGAAAGTGGAGGAGCTCCCCCTACCCAAGTCCTAGCCTGAGCTGCACTGGCCATGGCTGGGTGTGATTTCATGAGCCCTTCTTCTTCAGTGTGAGCTGCCTGGCAGCCCAAAATTAGATCTCCAGGAAAGATACCCAGGGAGAGATGCTTAGCTTCCTGGGCCACTTGGCCCCGGGGCCACATAGGGATAGCGGGCAAGGTGCTCCGTCCTGCTCTGGCCTGTGTGGGAGCCAGATGTTGACTCAGACAGCCAGCTTCGATCGCACCAGCCAGTGCGATCTGGTGGGAGATTTGCGTGTGCTCAGAGGCCTTGTATGTTTCCATGCCAGCGAACGCATTTGCCCCTTCTCACTCCATCCTCCTGGCACAATCGAATACAGCTGCATCGACCTTCAACTTTGTTGCCACATCTCTCTTTCTTCCTTCATCTTTCTCAAGAAGTTTGCAAAGGGACCTCCCAGATACTGAAGAGCCCGAGTACTAAACTTACACCAACATCAGTTTGGATTCCTTCCACTGTGAGGAACAGAAAAGCCAGCTCACCATACGTTAAACCTTGAAGCTATTCATTTGGATGTATTTTGGACATCTGCAGACAAGAGGTTGTTTTCCAGGGGTGGGTAGCCAGTCAGCTGGGCACCAAGGCCAACTCTGCCCATCTGCCCCCTCTAGCAGCTCAGGATATTGACTTGCCATGCTCAGCAACTCATGCTCGCAAGATGGCGGTGACAGCACCACGTATCATGACCTCAGAAAAAAGCAGAAAGTGTAGGAGAGACAGGAGGCCTTTTCCTGGAATCACCTTCTCCTTTGGTCAATAAATAATGTTTTCAGAGTCGTCATAGCCCTCATCCAAGTCTCATTGATTAGAAGTGGGTCACATGCCCACCTCTCGACCACAGGCCAAAACATGAACAAAATCCATTGGTAGGGAATAAAGGGAATGGCTGCTTGGTGGTCTGTCTCACCATCTCCCCCAGATCTTTTCCTTCAGTGTCCTAATCTGGTGAATGGTTCTACCATTTACCCCCTCACCCAAGCCAGACACATGTGTCTACATCATCTAATAGTCAAGCCATCCCTGGGTGCTCTCTCCCCCTCCCCTACTCCTCCCCTGAGCCCTGTCCTATACACTGCTCTTTGACTCTCTGAAATCCCTCATATGATGCTAGGCATACAGCAAGTACTCCATAAAAGACAAGATTCACTTTGTTGGCTCTACAATTCTGCAGCTCTAGGACTAACTTCATGAACAAGGACATTCCCACATGAAAACTCACCTTGCTGGGTTCTGGTCATTACTCAAGAACAGGTTTGTGGTTAATTGCCCAGGTAGCAGACTCATGGAGCCTAGATTTGAATTCCCAGGGCACTCTGCCTTAGCTCCTGGGGCCCTGGGCAACCTGCCAAAACACTTCCAGAACCTCAGTTTTCTCATCTGTGAAATGGAAATGGTAATAATTCATACGTCATAGGATGAAGTGATGGTTATGTGTGATAATGCATTTAAGTGCTTAGCATAGATAGCATCAGGCACATAAGCAAATACCCGTTACAATCGCTACTGTTATATTCCCAAATGGTCAAGTCATCTGCTGTGTAACTTTGCTTCCCATGCAGAACTAGATGCCTCACTGGGTCCAAATCAACTCTGAAACTATTTCTTACCCTGATTTAAAAAAAATAACAAAAATTGTATATATTTGACCTGTACAACATGATGTTATGATATACCTATGCATAATGAAATGACTCCTATAGTCAAGCTGTGAACACACTCATCTCTTGCTATGGTTATCTGTTTTCTTTTTTCTTGGTGTGGTGAGAGCATCTGAAATCTGCTCTCTTAGCCAATTTCTGGTACACAATATGGTGTAATTAACTATAGTTATCATGCTTTACGTTAAGTCTCTGGACTGACTGATCCTGCATAACTCCAACTTTGTACCCTTTGACAAACACCTCCCCAGTGCCCCCACCCCTCTGCTCCCAGTAACCATCTCCTTTTGCTTCTGTTATTTAACTTTTTTAGATTCCACATATAAGTGAGATCATGCAGTATTTTCTTTCTGTCGCTGGCTTATTTCCTTTAGCCGAATGTCCTCCAGGTTTATCCATGTTGTCACAAATGGCAGGATCTCCTTCTTTCTCAAGGCTGAATACCATAATCTCTTTATCCATCCATCCCTTGACAGATGCGTATTCATCTCGGCTGTTGTGAATAATGCTGCAATGAGCAACAGAGGTTTTCTCCCCAGCCTGCCCTCAGGACACAGTGCGCTAGGGAAGCTTTGGAGGGGTGCTGGCTTTCCATTGCAAAATGGGGATCAAAGTCCCATCCTCACCAATGCCGGGGGGCCACTGTGGGGCTTGGTGACTGAGGCCCATTTCTGTTGCTTTAGATGAAAATCGGGCAAGAGCGCTCTTGACAGCTTCGCTTATATTTATTTCTGGCCAGATCAAAGGTCCTGTCGGCAACCTGTCCTGATGTCTTGATTTCTGTTTTTCTTAGCTAAATTTTTTTTTTTTTCTGGATGGTGTTCACTCCAAATAAGCTACTAAGAGGCCCCCAGGGAGTAAGAGAGTGAGAGAGCTAGAGCGAGAGCAAGAGCGAGAGAGAGAGAATGAGAGCAAGAAAGAAAGAAAGAGAGAGAGAGAGAGAGTGAGTGATCAAGTGAGACAAGATGGGCAGAATTTAGTTATGTCTTGATGTACCAAGTGTATGGATTTGCACAAATCCCAATGGCCTGAGATCAGCCACTCTTGTCCATGGTGGGAATAAGATAAGCTCGTGGTCTTTTCTGGGTTCCCAGTGGGACGCGAACCACTCACAGGGCACCCAGTAAAGACTGGATTAATAAAATATTAACAGCGAGCGATCTTCTATTGGAAGGGAGTATTACCTAATGGTTAAGGACACAAGACCTGGAACCAGGCATCATTGGAATGTTCATCCTACTACTTACTACGTAACCTTGGGAAAGTGATTCACTTCTCTGTCTGCTTCTATGTCTGTAAAATGGAGACAATAATTGTTCTTACCTCACAGAGGTGATGGGAAGGTGAAATAAATCGATGGATGTGGAGCACTAAGAACAGTGCCAACCATGTGGCTAGCCAGTGTTAGTGTATTGATATTTATCAAGCGGGCATTGGACCTATATTATTGTATTTGACCCTTACAACAGTCTTTGACATAGATATTTTCATTTATAGATGTTATCTGTTTGTAACCATTTTTGCAAGAGAGGAAATCGAGAAGGAGAAATGTGAACAGCTTGCCTACAGCTAGTGAGGAGCACAACCAGGGTTCACAGCATAGTTTACCTGATGGTTGATTAGAAGACCTGGGCTGTTTGTAGTCTGGCTCACCGGGCTAAGCAGGAACGGCTGGGCCAACCAGATGACCCAACAGGATGCCATATACTCGCTGAGGGTGGGGAGAACAGGGATCGCCTTGCCTGTTTAACTCTTAAGGGGGTTATCCCGACCACGCAAATGAGGTGCTTTGAGCACATCGTGGCAAAGGGAGGTGAATCACCACTTAGCCCTTCACCTTCTGGATCCCCGGTGATGTCTGCAGGGAAGCTTTGGGCCTGTGTCAACGCGAAGTAGGTCGGGCCCCAAGCCAAGACTGCAGCTCACACGGGGAGTGACTGCACACTTAGGGAACGCTATGGGCAACTCACCAGCTCAGGGAAACTTGACCTACAAACTGGTTATACAACCCTGGTTAGGGCACAGACAAGCACTCACCGCCTAGACCACTCATGGAAGTTCTAGAGTTGACATCTGGGAAGACGTCAACGCTCCTGTGGGCGTAGGAAGAGAAAGGCCAATTCGCTTCAGTGTTCCTTGACAAAAACACATTCCCGAAAAACATTCACCTCTCATATGTCAACATCCTTCCAAAGATATCCACCATTTTCCTGCTTCAGTTAAAGCAGAAACTTGGAAGATTTCCTTGAGAGTTTAAAATCTTGAAGAGCCTCAAGATCCTCTCTAGGAACATCAAAAACATCTGTCAACACCAGACAGGACAACGAGGGGACGGCCCCGGGCTGTCTCTATCCCAGAAAAGGGCTTTGTTTTGCTTTGTTTTTTCTTTTCCTAATTTCTAATACGCGCATTCCCTCTGATTCTCTTTTTCCTCTTGAGAGCTTCCTCTGTCCCTATGTTCCTATGGAAATAGGAACTGACATTTATTGCAACTGACATTTATTGAGCAATTCCTGTGAAACAGGAACTGTGTTAATTCCTTTATACATATCACCCTCTTTAAATTCACAACAAACCGCAAGTGGGACCTGCTGGATTATCGCGCCCATTTTATAGACCAGAAAAGCAAGGCTCTGGAAAATTAAAGCACTTGCCCAGTGTCAACCCAGTGCACATGTGGAAGTGCTGGGTTTGGAACAACCGTGGACCTCCAAAGGCCACAATGCTAGTCCGTCTGCTGTCCTGCCATCCCCTTCTTCACATCTGTGTTTAAAAGCACCTAACGCTGCATATTATAATTTTTCCTATTACATGTCTGTTTCCCTCGCTAACAGTCAAGTTAATCCTGACAACCATTTATTAAAGAAGCACTTATATGTGTCAGGCATTAGGCTGGTGGATTTGTACACATTTTCTTTAATCCTGCCGACAGCTCTCCGAGTTGGGTGTCAGGTGCCCCATTACACAGATGAGCAAATACGTTCAGGGAGGCTAAGGGCATGGCCCCAAGCCAAGGACCTGGGGAGTAGTGGAGCCAGTTTGGGGAATCAGGTCTGATGGGTCCAAAGTCCATGTGCTTTGTTCTGTGCCTTTAGGGACTCCCACTCGTTGCCAGCTTCTCGAGGGCTGGGCTGGTGTTTCATGTTCTTAATGCCCCTTAGTGTCTGGCTGTGAAATGGATGAACTAAAAAAAAAAAAGGTAGAGTCAAGGAACCAGTTAGCCAGGTATCTGTTCAGTGTGGACATTAGATTTGCAAGCTGGTACAAAAACAACAGAAATAAGGTATGTTTCTTTTTAAATGATCAACCAAAGAAAATTGGAAATAAGGATGAACCGAGTGCCAATCCCTTCCATCCAAGATGACTGAGTCCCAACAGACATCTGTTGAATGAATACGCTCATATATTCAACTGTGCACTTGAGACCATCACTCAGATATTCGATAGGCATCTGGGACTTTTATGAGCACAGCCAACGTCCTGATCATTCCCCACCTTAAAACTGCCCCCACCTTCCCCATCTTTGTGAATAGAAACTCTCTCTTTCTGGATCCTCAAACCCTGGTGTCATCCTTGACTCCTCTCTTTCTCTAACACCCCATGTGAATCCAGCAGAAAAACCTATCTGCTCTACTTCCAATATATTTCCTGAAACCTGATGACTTCTCACCTCTCCCACTGCTACTGTCTCGGTCTAGGCCACAGTCACTTCTAACCTGGGATACAGCAACAGCCCCTCACGATCTCTCTGAGACACCTCTCTCCTCTCCCCTCTGGTTTATTCTTCCCTTAGCAGCCAGAGGGGATCTGCTGAAACCTTGTCAAATCATTTCATTCATCTGCTCAAAATTGACTGGCAGGCTCCCACCACAGGACCTTTGTCCATGCTTCCCTCTGCTTGGAAGTCTTTGCCTCGGGAAATCTGCAACTCTTGCTCCTCATTTCTTTTTCTTTCTTTCTTCTTTTTTTTTTTTTTTTGTTACCTTCTTGGTGAGCCCCCTCTGACTGACCTTTATAAAATAGACCCCTCTCCATTTTTCTAGCACCCAGAATTCTGTAATCTCCCTTAACCTGCTCTATATTTCTCCATAGCCATATTTTATCTGCATCTACGGAATACCTATTATTATATACTAGCATATAAGCTTCACGAGGACAGGAACTGCTTGTCTCAAGTGAATCCTAAGCACCTAGAACAATGCCTGGCAAAGAGTCAATATTTTTGAATGAATGAATGAATGAACAAATGATCAAATGAATGAATGAATGATCAAATGAATGAATGAATGAATGAAGGGCTATCAGGCTATGGTTTCCTTTCACTCCAGCCCAGAAAGTATTCTATTTACTAGACCCAAGTTCTCCAATAGAACTTTCTGTGATGATGGAGACATTCTACATCTGAGTTGCCCAACCCAGCAGCCCCCAGCCACATGAGGTTATGGAGCATTTTAAATAGAGGAGGTGAGGTATACTGTATTTATTTTTGCTTTACAGACTTTATTTTTTAGAGCCATATTCAGTTTACAGAGAAACTAAGCAGAAAATACCGAGAAGGGACTGCATGGTCCATTTTATTTCACGTTCATTAATTTCCATAGCCAGCCATTGCATGTGGCGATCATCTTGGGCAGGGCAGACCTCGCCTGAGACCAGGAGGATGGGCCCCAGTCCTGCCCCCACCACCTGGGTGTGGTCAGCCCCATGAAGAGGTCCCATGAACAGCTCCAAGAAGGCCGGTAAGGGTTTTCCCCAGAAAGATTCACCAAAGCCCCAAAGGCTGGGTCAGCCCTTCCAAGCAGAAAAGTTTGCCGATCAAACTTTAGGAAGGAAGAAAGCAGGACAGTGCAGCAAATCAGAATGTTCAATGAAGACATGCTGATCGAAAACAGAGAGGCTCCTGGCCATCTTGTGAGTCTTCTCATGAATCCGCTCCTGGACCTCCCGCCTGACTCCCCTCCACGCCAGCCTCTTGAGGGCTTTCACTTCTGTTTGCTCTCCCCTTCATCTTCTGTGCTCTCGTGGGGGCCCACATCTGCCCCTTCTGTTTCACAGCCATGTCCAGCTGGGCCAAGGGCTACCTTGGGTCCTGCTGCCCATTCTTCCCTTCCCAAGCTTGCTCTATAATCTGCCTTTTCATCTCCATAACAACCAGGAAAGCAAACATCCCCCAGATACAACAAAGATTTTTTTTTCTAAAGGGTGAAGTGAAAGAAGAGGAGAAAAAATACAATCCAAAAGGGGAAAAATGTAAATAAACCTTGCCAACAAATAAATAGAGACCTTTCTAAGGAAGAGCAAAGGAACACAGAGCTGCCTGTAATTAGTGGCCACCACAGCCCAAAACAAAAATCAGACATTCAGCCCTTGCCACTTCGTTGCCATAGAAATGGGACCCGAGATCCATCAGGCTGTCCTCCTAAAGCGATTCCTTCCCTGACCGTGCCCACATCAAAGGGGGCCTTCCCATGCTCCCTGGTGGGTGAACGATGCCCAGGACCCCACCGAGCCTCCGAAGAGGGCAGGCAGGGGAGGAAAACAGACCCAGTAGGAAAAATTCCAAAGTGCCCCACACCAGACACGTCAGCTTCTCAGGAGACACGGCAGGGGAAGGACTGAGCCAAGTAGGACCTTAGGGGGTTTCCATCCCATGGATGTGTGTGCTGGCCATCGAAGGCTGCCACTGGTCATTCTCTTTTTTTATATTTGTTTTCGTTCTTTTTTCTCTGCACATTAAAAAATAAGGTCCTCCTAGACACAGAGGACTGCTTGGTGGTTATCGGAGGTGGGGGGTGGGAGGAATGGGTGAAGGTGGTCGAAAGTACAAACCACCAGTTATAAGATAAATAAGTCCTGGGGGTATAATGCAGGGCATGGTGACCGTAGCTACTACTGTGGCTTATATTTGAAAGTTGCTGAGAATGTAGATCTTAAAAGTTCTTATCACGGGGCACCTGGGTGGCAGTTGGTTAAGCATCCAACTCTTGATTTGGGCTCAGGTCATGATCTCAGGGTCATGAGAGTGAGCTCCATACTGGGCTCTGCTCTCAGCAGGGAGTCTGCTTGAGATTTTCTCTCTTCCTCTGCCCTTCCCCCCCCAACTCATGTGCTCTCTCCTTTCTCTCTCTCTTTCCTACAAAAAAAAAAGTTCTCATCACAAGAAGAAAAATTGGATATATCTAATCACTGTGTTGTATACCTGAAACTAATATAATGCTATATGTCAAGTATACGTCAATAACTTTAAAAAAATTTTAAGGAGAAAGGTGGTAAAAAAAAAAAAAAAGGTGGCTAAGGAAAAGAAGATAAGGTTCTGATCATATTGTTCTTATGGTTTTACTTCCTGTTTTTTACCCATTTCATTGTAGGAAGTAAACATGGTCACGTGTTATTGATCCTTTGCACAGCTGTGTTTGTCAGGGTCCAGGCTAGAGATAGAAAGCCTAGTGGTTATTTTAACCGAGAGAATTTAATAGAGGGACTTGTTAGCGAGGCAGTAGAGAAGTATATTATGTATCCTGTTGCTTGTCCTCTCTCTGGGAGGTAATTAGCTCGTTGGCTATCACCTCAAAATTTCTTCACCTGCCATCTTGCAGGATGGGGGGGTCCTCTCCAATCTGAGTCATGCCAAGTGATTACCAATCGCAGTAAATAGAAGAGACCGAGAGAGCATGGTGAGGTATCACTGTGGTAGTAACTGTAGAAAAGCAGCCGTCCCTAAGGACTGAGGGAGCATAGGGAAGAGGTTGGGATCATACAGCTCAGTATGGAATCTTGCAGGTGGGCTTGGCAGAGCCGAGACCCAGACCCCAGAAGAAGAGGCACTGGGTCCTGGCATTGGGATATTCGAGGGAGGACAAAGAGCCTGATTCAGACAGAGTAGACAAGTTGCAGAGTGAATCCCCAGGCTGCCACCGAAGGGAATGGCAGGTGGGGTGGTCTGAGAGCAACAGGGAGCAACCGGGAAGGAATGAGTCCCTCCTTCCTCCTCAGGCCATTGGTCCCCTCTGCCACCCACCTGCTGGTAGCCCCTGTCACAGAAAAGTGGTTACAGAGTCATCCCCTCAGCATCTAAAAGCCAAGCCTAGAAGGATGTAATTGAAGCTAAAGAGGCAACGAGGACGAGTCCTCCATGTTGGACATGTAGAGCAAATGTTTCCAACTCTTTGCTGTTAAAAATAAGGTTTCAGTAGTGATTGTCTGCACCTATATCTTTGTGTCTGTTTCCGATGACTTGTTTGTGAAATATTCACCAACGTGGCATTAGCTTGCTGAATAGTGGGGGCCTTTTTAGGGTTCTTGATGCCCAAGGCCAAAACGTTTCCCTTAAAGACCGTGTCAATTTCAGGGCTCTCTATCAATAAGCGTTCTAAATCCAAATCAATGTGAAATAACCCCGTGTGCTTTCACAGATGTGGCCCTCCCAGATCCCTGAAACTTATTGTCTGGGGCTTTCTCTACTTATCACCAGACAGCCCACAGTTACCTTTTCTCTTCTCTGATCACAGAATGCCTCTCCTTCATTTGCCACTCGCCTCCTACTCTGTGGTCCTGCCTCCCTTCTTTCCCCACATGCTCAGCAAAGCGAATTGGTTAAGTGAGAGAGCTCTGGGACAGACTACCCACATCCACGCCTGACTCCATCATTCGTTAATGGTGTGACTGCAGGCAGGTAGCTGCGTCTTCCTCAGCCCCGGTTCCCTTATTAACATGATGGCGGTAACAATCCCATGCTCTTCAGAGGGCTGTGAGGCTCAGATGTGATAATGCAAGAGAGCTGGTCTATATAGCATGAGTTCAGTGAGCGCCAGTTATTGCTGTTGTGATTATTGACATTATTCGTATTAGCTAGTAAGCTCATTGAGGGCGGAATCATGTCCTAGAAATTTTTTTTATCACTTTTCCTGTCTTTCATTAGGGTTTTAAGAAATAGATACCCAAACAAGTTAGCTAAAACAAAAGGGGATTTATAAAAATCAGGAGAATCTCAACAAACCCGATTTGAAGAAGTAGAGTCCAGCCCAATGAGACCTGAGCCCCTCTCTCGGGCCATGTGTCTGCTCATTTTGGCTGTATGCTGCCTTGATTTCTGTTCCTCTGACCATGAGCTATGTTTAATGACTCTAGCTGTTCCTTCTGCATATCATAAACGATCAGAGGGCTCTGGTCCCAACCCTGGTGACCATACAGGCACTTCATCCTTAGTGTCATACCTCTTGGATCAAGTCCTAAAAGCGAAGAATTGGGTTAACTGTGCCTTTGGACTACACTTGGACTGATCAGATAAGGATAAGGATCATAGGTCACCTAGCACCAACATGCCTGCCTCAGTTTACTGCTCTGGAAAGAGTGGGAGGCGGGACAGTTCCGAGGAGGAGAGGAAGCATGCTCTGGTGAGGTACCTCACATTTGCCTGCTATTCTCCCATCACAATGCCCAGTGGAGAGCTGTATGCATAGAAGGGACATAATCATTCTTTGTTGATTAATGTTCAGTGAGGGTATTTCACTCCATTGTTTTCAAAAGCTCATTGCTACCCGTCTCCCGATAGTGCTTTTCAAATTCCCCCCAGAAATGCCTCCAAATGCCGAGAAGATCCTTCTGGTTTGAGGGGTAGCCCAAAGAAACCTACTCAAGAAGAAAATCCTTTTGAAGTTCTGCATTTTATCTTGGAAGGTCTGGTGACCTCTGAATTCTACTTTATAGGCCAGCTACTTTACAATAAAAATAGCATTTCGCCTACTTACTATTGAGTAAAATCAAATGCCAGAAAGATTGGCCATCGTTTTCATGCAAAATTTTCTACATCCTGATAGCCTGTGAATTATAGCACTAGACAGTGAGCTCCTTTGGGGAAGAACCTATATCCATTTTGGTCAGTGTGGCATCCCCAGTTCATAGCATGAGGCTGAGCACATAGCAGATGCTTAACAAATGTCCCTTGAATAGAAAAACGAATGAACTACTGAATGAGTGAGTGAGTGAGTGAATGAATCAGTAGATGGTTGGTAGAGTTCATGCGTAAGTGAGTGGATGGATGGAAGGATAGATGAATAGATGGTAGAATGGATGGATACATAAGTGGACAGATGGATACATGCATGGATGGATGGTAGGATGGACGAATAGGTGAGTAGATGGATGGATGGACAGATGGATAGATGGTAGGGTAGATGGATACATGAGTGGATGGACAGATGGATTCATGGATGAATGGATGGATACATGGATGGATAGTAGAGTAGATGGATAGGCGAGTGGATGGATGGATGAACGGATGGGTACATGGGATACATGGATAGATGGTAAGGTGGATGGATACTTAAGTGGACAGATGGATGCATGCATGAACAGATGGTAGAGTGGATGGATAGGTGAATGGATGCATGCATGCATGAATGGATGATAGAGGGGATGGATAAGTGAGTGGATAGATGGATGATGGATAGATAGATGGTAGTGTAGATGGTTACATGAGTGGATAGACAGATGGATGAATGGATGGATGCATAGATGAATGGATGGATACATGGATAGATGGTAGAGTGGATGGATACATAAGTGGATGGACAGATGGAAGCATGGATGAATGGATGGATGCATGGATGAATGGATGAATGGATAGATAAATGAAGTATGTATATCCCATCTTGAGAAGCAGTGAAATTAAAGTCTAGCCTGATCACCCTCTTGGTTCCCAGGAAAGCTTCTCATTTTCCCTGAGTTGAGGCAAATAGCATGTGAACCAAGGAACAACTGTCATACTCACGAACCACCTCCCAAAATATAAGTATCCTTTCAAAGGAAGCCCCCCCCCCCCATAGTACTGGTTTCTACTGCTGAGTTTAACCAGTTCTCCCCCAACACAACGGTCCTCTGATTTTATAATATAAAAAGAAATAAATGTGATTACACATATGCTGGACAAGCCAACAGCAAATCAGAAACCCAGTAGTGAGAGCTACTTTCTGTTTTCTCTCTTTTTCCCAACCCCAAGAGAAAGACAGTGGAGAAGGATGAAAGAAAGAGGGAAGGGAACAGAGTAAGAGAGGAAGAGCAAAGAAGAAAAGAAAGAAGGTGGCTGCCATTTTCTGAAGGCTTTGTAGAAATCACAGGCTGTACACACTATGTCATTTATTTATTCAGCAAATAACTAGGGGGCTAGGCAATTTCCCAAGTCACTGGGGACACAGCCATGAAAAACCTACACATATTCCTGCCTTCATGGGGCATTCTGTAGGAAAATCTGTCTTGGCTCCATCAAGAGTTGGGTTCAGATTGCTGGATTTTAAGTGTGGAGTTCCAACCATCACACAGGAGGAAACCAAGGCACAGAAAAGTTAAGTGATGTTCTGGGATGATTATCAAAGCCTTTACAAGTGACTTACACGTAAGAATAAAAAAAATAGTGTGAATGCATGAATGGAGGGAGAATGAATTAATGCCCCATCTCTCTAAATAGAACAAGCTCACTTAACTCACATCTTGCAAAGATCCATCTCTATGAAATCTACAAGGGGATGCTAAAGGAATTCATACATTCACAATAAATCCATATCATTTTGAGATCCGGCTTGACTTCCCAGGGACATAAATAACTTTCTTCTGATCAATGTACAGTCACACTCTTGAGTGTTTTCAGATGAAATAATTAGCATCAGTAAAATGACATGGAGATTTATTCTGCAGACGGGCCTTCTTCACATGCTAATCAAATCTCTACACAGTGTGTTAATTGTGCTCAGAAGCTAGGCAAATCCTAAACTGCCTTGCCCAAGGGAGGTCAAAACGACCCAGACAGAAGGTGGGATCAAAAGACTGATTTCCACTTCAATTTTTAATCTTTCCAGACTGATCCAGAATGTTCTAATTCCCTTAAAAGACTCAAACCATAAACCTTTTTTCTCCATTCCAACAGATGATTCTACTTCTCACTCTCTCTGTAGCCACTCTGTCATCTGGCTCTCCCACCTCAAAAATATTTCCTGAGAGTGTCCACTTCTCTATGAGTCAACCATCAACTCCAGGTTTGAGCCACTATGGCATCTTATGTAGTCATCCAAGGGGGGTCTCCCCACATCTACCTGTGCCTCATCCAATCCATTCTCCACACTGCTGCCGGACTGGTGTTTTCAAAAGCAAATTTCATCACGCTCACTGTTTCAAAATTTTCACTGACTCCACAGAGCCCCCAGGATAAGTGCCAGAATCTATTCTATGGCTTCTGTGGGCCTGTGGGACATGGCCTAGGCTAACCTTCCTGCTTCACTTCTCAGCACACTCTCTCATGTTCACACCAGCCACACTGACCTGTTTGTCCTTTCTCCATGGCTCAGATTGGCTTTATTTCACCCCCTTTCACACATATGGTTCTCTCTGCCTGGAATAAAATTATTGTTCCTTCTTTGTATCAGTTAGCTATGCCTCATAACAAATTTTCACAAACTTAGTGGCTTAAGGTCAAAATATATTTATTACCTCCCAGTCTCTGTGGGTCAAGGGTCTGGGTCTGGCTCAGCTGGGTCCTCTGCTTTGGGTCTCCCACAAAGCTACAACCAAGTTGTCACCTGGGGCTGAGGTCTCACCTGAAAGCTTACCAAGCTTATGGCCCACTGGGCTGTTTACAAGAGTCAGCTCCTCATGGGCCATTGGACTGAGAGTCTCAGTTCCTTGCTGGCTGCTGGCTGGAGGCTGCTCTTAATTCCCCAACATGTGGAACTCTCCAGCATGGCTCTTTCATCTGCACACGCAAGCCGAGACAGCAAAAGAGAGGGTCCACTTGCAAGACAGAAATTACAGTCTTAGGTAGGGTAATAATGGAAGGGACTATTGGATAAAGTCCCAGGTCCCACCCACACTCAAGGGCACAGACACCAGGACTCAGGGATGATGAGGGCCATACTGGAGTCTGTCTGCCACATTCCTCACCTCATCCAACAAAAGACCATTTTCCCTCTGATTTTTGCTTACATGTAACTTCTTTAGAGAAACCTTCCTTGAAACTTCCAACTAAAATCACTCCCCACCCCTTACAGGCCCACATGGTGACCTGCATTTCCCTTCAATGATACCTATGCTCTTTTAATCATTTGCTTCATGATTGTCTTCACCAATAACCTGTTAAGTTCCATAAGGGCAGGGTAAACTTCGGTTCATAGCTGCATACCCAGAATCTTGCTCAGAGATTAGCTGGCCTATTGGGTTGCTCAATAAATGTATTTTTGAGTGACTGAATGAATGACCAAACGGAAGTACTATGAGCACACACCTGTCCCAGTACTATGAGCACACACCTGCCCCCTTATCAATGCTGGGATGGGAGAAGATCCTAAAAACTTTTAGGAGTTCTCCTGGGAAAGGTGAGGGAAACAGTCCCATGCTTCATTCTAAAATGTGTATTCTTTCCTACTCAGTGATATTTATTCATCAACCCATGAGTCCAAAGGAAAACCGAACCCGCTATTTACTTTCAATATTAGTTCAGGAAGAAGAGAGAGGGCTGGAGAGGGGAGGAGTAATTCCTGAGCACCTGCTATGTGCCAAGCACCATACTGTGTCAATACTTGTGAACTTGTTCATGATAAGGAGTTTTATCCCCATTTTTCAGATAGGGGAACAGCCTCAGAACAGGGAAGTGAATTTTGCAGTGGTGAGCCAGTGAACTGGTTGGTGTTGGGGTATTGGGTTCTAGTGTGTGCTGATTTTCTCAATGTATATATTCCCAACACGGCCAATCTCAAGCCACCGATGGTGTAACAACCGGCTCATGCAATTCCTAAATACTGATAAATTGGCTCTCACAAACCCATGAATGAGGGCTCGGGCACACCACTGCACCCCCCTCAGGAACAGGCCAGGGGCTCAGTTTTCTTTCTGTCATCTCTCAGCTTCCACCAGATAATAACCCCACTGAGATCTTGGACTCCTGGAGGTTGATGCTTTGTCCAGCCCAGAGCCTTGCCGGAGGGTAATGCTCAGTAAATATTTGCTGTGTCATTGTGATTGGAATTGTCAAGGGCAGCCCAGGAGGAGCCAGACCACCCCCTGCCTGCCCCCCGCCCCCGGCAGAGCCTCAATGAGCATAGAGGCAGTTGCAGAGGCAAACACTGGGAGGGACTGGAGACCTCCCATGGTGATGGCTAAGGAGGCGGGAGCCCATGGTGATGGCCCTCCCATGGCTGAAGCAGGTGAGCGGGGAAAATAAGCAAACCAGGGTGACGCCAGCTTGGTGGGGGACTGGCGGACACACCTCTCGTCTCTCTGTCTCCCCAGCTCCTGTTGCTGCTGAGCTGTTGCCCAGCAGATGGATTTGTGGACTTAGGATCTTGGGAGTCCCAAAGTGAAAGCTGGTGTCTGTGAAGTGCCAGAGACACACCTGGATCCTTCTCACCTGCCCCAAAGCTCCAGAGATAAAGACATGTAGGAGGCCGGAGCCGAGTAGGATTCTGTCTCTTCGTTTATTCATTCATTGAAGGTTATGTTCTAGGCAGGATGAAGTAGTGGTGACTTCTAAGTTCGTCCCTGACCTCATGGAATTTGCTGTCCGGTGGGAGGAAGAGAGAAATAAGCAAAATGTGGCATCAAGATACTTCTGCTGCCTGCTGACCACGGGGGAGAAGGGGAAGAGCATGAAGGAGGCATCTAATCCAGACTACAGAATCCGGGAAGGCTTCCTGGAAGAAGTGATGTTCAAGGTGAAGCCAGTTTCATTGAGACCAAAAGAGAGGAAGGAACATGCCTACTGTATCAGGTCATCTAAGTCTACATCTGTGGCCACCTTTCATCAGCCTTGCCTTTCTTTGTCTAAGACTAGTCGCTTTTGTTTTCTATTACTATGTAGCAAACAACCCACAATTTAGAGGCTTCCAACAACAACCATTGTCTTCTGCCTCCCGATTTCATGGTTCAAGACATTTTTTTTTTTTTGAAGCCTAATTGACACACCATGTCCTATTAGTTTCAGGTGTACATCATAGCGAGTCAACATTTTTATACATTACAAAATGACCCCCACATTAAGTCTAGTTATTGTGGGTCGAGAATTTGAGCAGGGCTCCTCTGAGAGAGAGAGACAGCGAGAGAGGGAACACAAGCAGGGGGAGCGGGAGAAGGAGAAGCAGGCTCACCGCTGAGTAGGGAGCCTGATGTGGGGCTCGATCCCAGGACCCTGGGATCATGACCTGAGCTGAAGGCAGACGCTTAATGACTGAGCCACCCAGGTGCCCCCTGACAGCAGTGCTTATTAATCTTATTCAGATTTTGCCAGTTGTCCCGTGTACTCACCTGTGTGTGCATGCGCGTGCAGGTGTGTCATGTGCAGAGTTCCATGAACTTCTATCCTGGGTGTGCATTTGAGTAACCAGCATCATAGTCAAAATATGGAACTGTTCCATCAGCACAGAGAGCTTTCCGTAAGAGGACAACTTTAGCCCATGACAAAGTCTAACACTGAGATCAGAAGGTGGCTCTCAGTTGAAAGCCTGACTCTACCATGTAACAGCTGAGTGACGTGGCCACCGAGCCTCAGTTTCTCTATCTGGGAAATGGGTCAACATCACCACACCGGGGATTTGTGGTGGGAATTCGATGAGAGAAACTCTAGAGATCAGATTTGGTTTGACATCAAATCCCAGCTTCAGGCTTCACACTGTGTCTGTGACCCCCAGAGAAATGAGCTCCAGCTTCCAGCAGGGCAGCTCATCAGCCAAACTGGAATACAACAGCGTAAGAATGTTGTGAGCAGTATGGGAGAAAATGCATGTAAAACCCTCAGCTCCTCTTAAGAGTCTGTTTGCCACTCATCTGCGTCTTTCAACTTATTCATAATCCTGGCGTCTTGAAGAGTTTGCATATTTACATACCAGGCTTTGTGGTAAATTGCTTTGGTTGGTTGTGTAATCGGTTAGGTCAGATCCTACATGGATTGTAAGCAGTGTATTGTTTAAAATAATCCACTTTTCAAATAATTCTAAATCAAAGCATCCCTCTCTCATTACTTTGAATAATTACAGACCCATGTGGAATAACAGTCCCCAAAAGGGTCTTTGCCCGATTAGAGAAAACCCAGTGTGAACAATCCAACCATCCAATTCGCACACATCTTTAATGAAGATGCTATATTCGGCTCTCAGCTCCAAGGATCCAAACCACCTCCTTGTGTGCAGTGTCCCCCAAGGAAATAGGACACTGGAAAATGAAAGAAATCTCCTCCCCTGAGACAAAGGAAGGATTTCCCCCTTGTTTTTGATGCTGGGCATCTTCTCATTCCCAAGAATTCCCGCTCGGTGCCCTGACATACTCCTCCTCTCGTGTTGCTTTCAGCCAGAAATGGACGGTCATTGCATCTGGAATCAAAGCAGCATCTTGGCGAGGTCCTGAACAGTGGGTGTGGGTCTGCAGAGTCTCCAGGCTGTCCACTTTCTCTCGCCTGCTGCCTTCTTCCCTTACACGCTCCATGTGTGTGTTCCTGGGAGCATGCAGACTCAGAACCGTGGCACTGGGATGGCTTTACTCAGGGAGAACTTGAACAGAAGCAGCCACATTGTGTGACTTAAAAAAAAGGGGGGGGGGCAGCTTCTGAAGTTTGTAATGTGCCCAGGCGACACTGGCCAGAAATCAAATT
Organism: Mirounga leonina; assembly: GCF_011800145.1. Lineage (NCBI taxonomy): Eukaryota > Metazoa > Chordata > Mammalia > Carnivora > Phocidae > Mirounga > Mirounga leonina. Next base: position 12,101,968 of record NW_023270436.1, read on the forward strand.
ATGACCATTTTGAAGGCAACGCAAGTATTCCTTTGTTCATCTACCCTTTGAGGGAGCCTTGGGCTGGCTCCTTTTCTAGAACATCACGAACTTCTCTTTGCACATATTTTCTGTAGAAAACACACCTGTCTGTTTTCTGCTTACCCTGGACACAGCACCAAGTAATAATGATAAGCCCCATGTGCATCGTGAATCAGATCCCCGCCTTAGTGACTGGGGACATACATTCTGCTTTCACATGCTTGCTCACACTCAGAGCCACCTCTGTTTTATTTTTAAAAAGGAAACCACCATTTCGTGCTCTCTCTGAGGGCTTCTGGAGATAGGGGTCAGTGCCATAAAATCGCGCATCACAAACTTTAATGAGCACACCAATCTCCTGGGGCTCTTGTGAGGATGCAGACCCCTGACTTGGAGTCATCCGAGGTGGGCCCGGAGATTCTTCATGTTCCCTGCTGGTTTGCCCAGACGACACTCAGCTGCTGGTCTGGGGACCAGACTTTGAGTAGCAAGACTTTGAAGCAGTTCAATGAGGAAGCATTGGGAGAAAATGTAGAGGGGCCCTTGGCAATATTTTCTCATGAGAAATATTATCTCCTGAATGTCAAGACGCTCTTGGGTAAAGCTTCAGAATCCATTATAACTAGTTTCCAGGTTCGGGCTGCCTCGGAGTGAACAAGTCTGCGACTTACAGTCTGCAAGCTCTAAGGGCAGCAAGGTGAAGAAAGTCTGAGAATCAAAGGCAGCATGAGAGCTGAAGGCTCTTGTTTTATGTATCCGTCTCTATGGCTGCTGGGACTACGGTCATAAAATTAGTCACTTAACACAACTTATCGTCTTACAGTTCTAGAAGGCAGAAGTCTGAACATGGGTTTCCCTGAATGAAGAATCAAGGTGTCAGCAGGGCTATGTTCCTTCTGGATGCTCTGGGTGAGAGTCTATTGTTTGCCTTTTCCGGCTTCTGGAGGCCACCTACATTCCTTGGCTCGTGGCCCCTTCCTCATGGTCAATGCTAACTCTGCTGTCAGTGAAGAGAAAGCTCTTCCAATCTGCTTCTGTCATCACGTTCCCTTCTCTGGCTCTGACACCCCTGCTCCCCTCTTGTGATCTGCCCATCTCAAGATAACCACATCTATGAAGGCTCTTGTCCCATGTAAGGTAATATGGTCACACACTGTAGGGCTTAGGGATGTGGGCATATCTTGGGGGCCATTATTCCACCTGCTGCATCTTATATCCATTTGTGAGTCTCAGTGGGAGAATCTCACACCAGACAGAGCTGTGGGTGCAGACAGCTTCTCCAGGAGGTGCTCTTAAGGCTTTGATTTCAAGAGTGCTGAGAAGTCTCTTTCTCTACAGCTAGAAACTCCCCCCATAGACCAACGGATTTGGTTTAAGCTGTATGGTAGATCAGACTTTCCAAAGAGACTGTGACAATATCCCTTCCCCATAAGCTCTTATACAATGTGGCCTTGCCATGTCCCATCCAGCAGTGGGGTCTGGGCTGCCCCCAACGTTGAATCTTGGTGGGCCATGACTGCTTTCGAACCTGCAGAGCCCAGCAGAGAGAGTGTGGCAGAAGTGAAAGTGTGACTTCAGAGGTCAGGTCTTAAGGAACAGTATAGCTTCCATCTTGCCCATTGGGAATGCTCACGCTGGACCCCTGAAACACTATGCAAGAGATCCAACTAAGCCTGAGGCCACCAGAGGGTGAGGAAGCCCAGGCCACATGGAAAGGCCACATAATGTGCCGAGTGAAGGCACTTCTAAAGGAGGCCAGCCTCTAGCCATAGAGTGACTCCCAGCCATTCAGCTCTGCCCAACAAAGACCTCAGATGACCTGGAGCAGAAACAAGCTATCTGCACTGTCCTCTGTCCAAACTCTGACTCACAAAATGTTACAAAATAAAATGGTTGATTTATGCCACCAAATGTGGGAATACTTAGTTACACAACAAAGACCACTGGAGCAAAGTGCCTTTCCTCGGAATACAAATAGGCCGGAGTCTGAGAAATCCATCCAACAATCAGGATTGCAGAGCATCTATTCACTCACTCACCCCCTCATTCATTCATTCACTCCCTTCCTTACCCATTCATTAAATGTGTGCACTCTCACAGTTTATTCATGTGATTGTGAACAAGTGTGCTGAGTTCTGCAGAGACAGATATGGGACTGTCCTCCAGGAGCTTGTTCTGGCCATGGGGATTCATTCGTCCTTTTCATAGATGTTTGCTGATCAGCTGGGAAGAGCCAAGGATGACTTTCGACCAGGGGTCAGCAAGCTACGCCCCCACAGAGTAAATCCCGCGCTGTCTGGGTTTTATCTGAACACAGCCACACCTATTCATTTGCATGGTATCTACGGAGGAGGTCTCTTCGAGCTCTGAGTCACTGTTCCTGGCCAACTTAACCCTGGAACCAAGTTAGGAAGCGAGAGTAGAGATTTCACCAAAAGAGGCTTTCCAAAAACTTGCACACCACTGAGGAAGGCTGAGTTCGCCTAAGGAATGTTTGGTGCATCCGGTGAGGTCGCGTGGCAGGCAGCAAAGCCAAGCTCAGAGCCAGAGGCATAGGACAGGGATCCTTTTTAAGGAAGAGAGGGACAAACCCAGAATGTGGTTCCCTTTCTGGGGAATGGGCTCTCCCACGTTCCCCGCTGCAGAGGGAGTGAAGTTGGCATGAGGTCGCCGAGAAGTCCCTGCAAGAAGGACGCAAGGAGATGGAGAAGCACAAAGCAGACACTGGTGGGACGGCTTCAGCCTGGTTGGTTAAGAGCACTTGGCTTGGGGGCGCCTGGGTGGCTCAGTCATTTAAGCAACTGACTCTTGATTTCGGCTCAGGTCATGATCTCAGGGCTCTGTGCTCAGCAGGAAGTCTGCTTGAGATTCTCTCTCCCTCTCCCTCTGCTCCTCCCCCTGCTCTCTCTCTCTCTCTCAAACAAATAAATCTTTAAAAAACAAAAAAAGCAGGGGCTCCTGGGTGGCTCAGTCAGTTAAGTATCTGCCCTCATCTCGGGATCCTGGGATTGAGCCCCACTTCAGGCTCCCTGCTCAGCGGGGAGTCTGCTTCTCCCTCTCCCTCTGCCTCCTTCCCTGCTCATGCTCTGTCTCTCTCTTTCTCTTGAGAAATAAATAAATAAATTCTTTAAAAATTTTTAAATAAAAAGCACTGGCATGGGGTTCAAATTGCAGCTCCACCACAGACGGAGCTGAGTGACTTTGCACCTGTTACTCAATCTCTCTGTGCTTCAGTTTCATCATCTCTACAGTAAGATGAATATCAATGCCCACTTCATAAGGCTGTTGAGCGGGTAAAATGAGGTGGTACAGATGTAGATGCTTAGACCCATGTCCAGCACTTGGAAGCCCTCAGTAAATGTTGGTGGTCACTTTCATTATCTGTGCATACGCAAGGTCCTGACCCACCCAAGTTCAAGTCCACTGCTCCCTCCCTCCACCTGCTGATCTGTGCTTCCGGGAAGCTGGCCTGAGCCCTAGAAGCTAAAGCCAGAATTAACGATGGGCAGGCACACTCCACCAGGCCCCTGAGACAGCTCACCTAACAAATCTCCCCAGATCCAGGCTTCCAGAAACTAAAGGAGAAAAAAGTGCACGTCCAGGTTGAGGACTAACTTGTTTTCAAAGAAAGAAAGAGCAGAAGCTCCAGTAAACAGAGCTGTTTACCCACAGTCCCAAAGGCCAGATAGAAAGGATCAGGAAAAAGGACTTGTGTTCTCTCAGCTGACTGATAACCAAACACTCCTCACTTGGGTAGTGAGCCCCCAGAGGCTCACCTCTGAGAATAAGAATGTTTCTTCTTCCCAATACAGATAGGACCTTCCAGGCAAACATCTTATCACTGAGATTTCTCTTAAGCCCCCATATGGCAGAGATCCAGGGCCAGTGCCCCAAATCCCTACACCAAAATGGAGGGGAATCATTCACAATGGGGGTGAATGTTTCATGTATTCCACTTACAATGCCAGCTCCCGGGGACACCGCTCTCACCCTGAGAGAACACTCAGTCTTTGGCATATTTCTAGAAGAAAATGCTAAGCAGTCCAGAAATGACAGCCTCCAATAGAAGTATACCCAAGGAGCACAGAGGAAAGGCCCAGGAACCAGGCTAGGGTGTGTTTTGGTGGGGTTTCCCAACCACACTCCTGGCTGGGAGGTGTCGATCTCTCAAAGTCAAGGCTACTTTGTGCTCTGGGCCACCCGACTATCCCTGAATTAACTGAAGCCTGAGGGCCTTGAGTTAGAAACGAGATAGGAGTCAGCAAGGACAGCCCATTGGCCAAAGTCAGTTGCCACCTGTTTTTATGAATAAAATGGTATTAGCACACAGCCACACCTGTTCGTTTGTGTGTGCATACAGATGTATTTGAAAACCAGTATCCGCAAGTGTGAAACAGACAGAGGAGAAGGCCTGAGCACCTTGCAACCATGACAAGTATGCATTTAGAATGTGCTGGGGGAGGGAAGTAAGCAGCTAACGGGTGATGAAGATGCCTTCCTTCTAAGCCTCAGCCTGCTCCTTTTGCTTGGTTCAGTGGTCTCAAAATTCAACCTGGGACCCTGGAGGGGAGCTGGAATGTTTTTACCCAGACCCACCCCACTCCACGGAGGAACAGGAGAAACAGGTGCATCCTGACCCAGTGAATCCCTGAGCTGTTATGTTGAATGCCTGCTATTAAATGCTCACCACTCCACATGGGAGGAGAAGCAAGATGGACTGTGATGGGGGCAGTCTGGCTTCTTTCAGAAGAATGTGAGTTTCAAGATGACTTCTTCTCGGGCGCCTGGGTGGCTCAGATGGTTGAGCGTCTGCCTTCGGCTCAGGTCATGATCCCAGGGTCCTGGGATCGAGTCCCGCATCGGGCTCCCTGCTCCTTGGGAGCCTGCTTCTCCCTCTGCCTCTCTCTCTCTCTCTGTCTCTCATGAATAAATAAATAAAATCTTAAAAAAAAAAAAAAAAGATGACTTCTTCTCAATTTTCTGGCTGCCCTCAGCAGCCTTCCACTCAAAGTCAGGACCTTCCTTCAAGTAAGTAGCCACACTACAACTCTCTCCACTGTCTTCTTACACCTAGAGCCAAGAGCTGAAGGTCATGGGCACATGTGAAGGCCAATGTATCGCAACTGAACTCTTGATCATCATCTGCCCCTTCCACCTCCCGAGCTCTGATTTTTGCTAAAGGCAGAGAGAGTTAATCATGTTATACCCCTGCTTAAAGGACATCGATGACTTGCCAAGGTCCTTAGGATTCAATCTCAGATTTCCAATGGAGCCCAGTTCTGGCTCATGCCAACCGCACCACCATTGCTTCAACCCACTGCCTCTGAGTCTCTGCACTCCAGCCACACTGAGGTTTTGTTTTGTTTTGTTTTGTTTTTTTAAGATTTTATTTATTTATTTGAGGCAGAGAGAATGAGAGGGAGGAAGGTCAGAGGGAGAAGCAGACTCCCTGCCGAGCAGGGAGCCCGATGCGGGACTCGATCCCAGGACTCCAGGATCATGACCCGAGCCGAAGGCAATCGCTTAACCGACTGAGCCACCCAGGTGCCCCCCACACTGAGTTTTGATAGCTCTTCGGTTGACCCTTTCCTGCCTGAGGGCCTTTGAACATGCTGTTCCCTTGGCTTAGAATATCCTTTTCCCTATGCTTCCCTTGGTGAATTCCTATTCGGTTTTTGGCAGGAGACCTTCAGATTCCCTCCTTTAAATTAGGCTCACCTGTTACTCAGGACAGTCTCTCTTTCTCTATGAAATAACAAGGAAATTTTTAAAAATACAATCTAACTTATGGAAAACAAGACCTATGAAAGAGATTGCAAACTCAAAAGCACACAGAGCCTAGGCAGCTAATGTCACAGAGTAAGAAAAGGCAAAATACGTGGATATATCCATTGCTACACACGTAAAACAAAATCACTAGTTTTAACTAAAGTATCCTACGTGAGAACACAAGATACTTCAACCATGGATCTTATCCGATTTTATTTAAAATTAAAATTTTTTAAAGGAGAAACTTAAAATAGACTTGTTAAATTTTTCTTTCTTCACCGTCATTCCATTGATTTTTAACTAGAAATCTTATACCTTTTTTCTTTTTCTCTCCTATCTTAATATTTATTTATTTATTTATTTATTTATTTATTTATTTATTTATTTATTTATTTTTAGGTAAGAACACTTAACAGAAGATCTACACTCTTAGCAAATTTTTAAGTATTTAGTACAGTATTGTTGGCTGTAGGCAGTATGCTGAACAGTAGATGTCTAGGACTTATTCATCCCTCATAACAAACTTTCTATCCTTTAACCAACACCTCCCTGTCTCCCTTTCCACCCAGCTACTGGTATCCACCATCTTTGTTCCTATGAGTTTGACCATCTAGGACTCTACGAATAAGTGGTATCATGTAATAGTCTCTCTGTGTCTGGCTTATTTCGCTCAGTGGCATGTCCTCCAGGTCTGTCTATTCTGTCACAAATGGCAGGATTTCCTTCTTTTTTTAAGACTGAATAATATTCATTGTATGTAAATACCACATTTTCTTTATCTACTCATCCATTGATGGACATTTAGGTTGCTTCCATGTCTTGGCTATGGTGAATAATGCCGCAGGGGACACAGGAGCACAGATAACTCTTCGAGGTCCTGATTTCAATTTCTTTGGATATATAGTCAGAAGTAGGATTGCTAGATCATAGGGTAGTTCTAGTTTTAATTTTTTGAGGAACTCTGTACTGTTTTCCATAGTGATGATCATTTACATTCCCACCAACAGTGCACGAGGGTTCCCTTTGCTCCACATCCTTACTAACACTTGTTATCTTTTGTTTGTTGGGGTTTTTTGTTTGTTTTGTTTTGTTTTTATTAATAGCCATCGTAATAGATGTGAAATAATAACTCATCGTATATTTGATTTGTATTGCTATGATGATAAGTGATGTTGGGCACTTTTTGATATACTTGTTGGCCATTCATATGTCTCTTTTGGAGAAATGTCTATTCAGTTTTTCTGCCCATTTTTAAATCAAGTTATTTGTTTTATTGCAGTTGAATTCCTTATATATTCTGGGTACGAATTCTTTATCAGATGTATGGTTTGTAAATATTTTCTTCCATTCTGTGGGCTGTCTTTTCATTTTCTTGATTGTTCCCCTTGCTGTGCAAGAAGCTGTTTAGTTTGATGTAATCTATTTGTCTATTTTTCCTTTTGCTGTCTGTATGTTTGGTGTTATATCCAAGAAAGTATTATCAAGGCCAATATCAAGAAGCTTTTCTCCTGTGTTTTCCTCTAAGAGTTTTACAGTTTCGGGGCTTATGTTTAGGTCTTTAATCCATTTTGAGTTGATTTTTTTTTAAGTTTTTTTTTTATTTATTTGACAGAGACACAGCCAGAGAGGGAACACAAGCAGGGGGAGCAGGAGAAGGAGAAGCAGGCTTCCCTCCAAGCAGGGAGCCCGATGCGGGGCTCGATCCCAGGACCCTGGGATCATGACCTGAGCCGAAGGCAGACACTTAACAACTGAGCCACCCACGTGCCCCTTGAGTTGATTTTTGTATGTGCTGTAAGATAAGGGTCCAACTTCATTCTTTGGCACAAGGCTATCCAGTTTTCTCAGCACCATGTCCTGAAGACCCTTAGTGTACCCCAGTTTTCTCCTCTGTGATATGGGATGATATTTATGCTTTCCCATATTGTGGTAATAAATTAGTCAAGCACATACTCAGAAGTCTGGCACATAGGAACATGCATGCACTCAGTAAAAAGTAGCTTCTGTCACTTTCAGAAATAAATTAAGATGGTGATGAAGAAGCATGGAGAGAAAGGAATGGATTGAAAAGATAGCCTGATACATCAAGGTGGAAGCCAGGGTCATCCTTACATATAAAGCTCTGCCTCAATGCCACAGATACCAGGTGTTGTGGAGCAGAGGGTTTGAGAAGCAGGTGAGGGCTTGGTTTAAATTAAATGCTTCGGACCATGGGATTCAGCTAGGAGGCAGGACAGGGCACAGGGCTACCCTTCCTGGTCTGCTACTACCCAACCACACATCCTTGCAAGGTTGACTGTGTATTACCTCTGTGCCAGATTCCCTACTAGACGCTGGGGACACATAGATGATCCCAGCCCTTGATATTCATTCATCAACAAACGATTTTGTGCCAACTTTGTGCCAATGTTTTTAAGGAACTCACTGCCCAGTGAGGGAAACTGAATCAGCCAATATAACATGAGAGGAAAGGATGGGGATTGCCCGGTAAGTTTTTCTCTGGAATCATCTTTTAATAATTCTTTCTAATTTGGGGGGTAGGGGCAGGAGGTAAGAGGAGAGATTTCTGACTACCTTGAAATGCTGATAAAAGCCACATACCATCTACCAAATGAAGTAGACACAAATCCACAGAACTCAGGATAGGAATTTCTAATTGAGATAGTTATTGAAAGCACATTTACAAATTCAGTTACCCTTGTCCTTGACTTGGACCCAACATGTTCTTGATAATATGAATACTTAGTGAATATGCACCATGTACCAGTCAACATGTTAGGACCTTTGCCTCCAGCTTCTGAATCATCCTCACAACAGCCCTATGAGCCAGGTACTGTGATTATCATTAAGATTTTTTTTTTAAGTGGAGTTTTAGGTTTAAAACAAAACTGAGGGGGAGCCACAAAGATTTCCCACATGCCCTGTGAGCAGGTTCCATCATCATCCTCTATTTTATTAAGCAGAAAACTCAGGCACAGAGAGGTTACATGACTTTCCAAAGGACACCCAGAAATAAATAGTAGATCAAGGATTTAATCTGATTAGTTTAACTGAAGTTGTGTATTTATCAATGACATCATGCTTTTTTTTTTTTTTAAAGATTTTATTTATTTATTTGAGAGAGAGAATGAGAGACAGAGAGCATGAGAGGGAGGAGGGTCAGAGGGAGAAGCAGACTCCCTGCCGAGCAGAGAGCCCGATGCGGGACTCGATCCCGGGACTCCAGGATCATGACCTGAGCCGAAGGCAGTCGCTTAACCAACTGAGCCACCCAGGCGCCCCTACATCATGCTTTTTGATTGTCCAAAAATAAATGGTGGATCAGCCAAGGCTCTGGGGTTGCTTGAATGTGACAGAAAGCCCAACCGAAGTTAGCTTAGGCAGGAAGGGAAATTTACTGGAAGGCTCACCCAGCTCAAGAAAGTCAGGCATAATGGTGAGCCTCAGGAAAAACGGGAAGCAGGAAAATTCAAATGTCACTCGAAAATTCTGTCTTCATTTCTATTCCCTTCTACTGTAAACCAGTTCCTTCCATGGGGTAGAGAACATCTTATCCCTCACAGATTCACCCAAATAGGGACAGGACTTTTTTTTCCTGCTCTGACTGAAAAAAATCCCAGGGAAGCTCTCTCCTTGTCTTTTAAGTCATGTGTCCAACTCGGCACCAATCACCTGAGTCAAGATGGTGGGGAACTAGGCTAGGTAGCTTCCATTCAAGAAAGGGGGCAGGAATAATTTATCAGAGGGGAGGAGATACTCATCCCTGATGAAGTGAGGGTGTTGGCAGCCCAAACAATGGCAGGCTGTCCCCCACAGAAGACGTCCCTTGTCCAGTCCCTATAATTGTGATCATGCCCCATCTTTTGCAGCTACCAGCTATTCATCCACTTGCTTTGGCATCAGCTTCTAAACTCTAAAGGCATTTCCTGATACTCAGAGGCAGCAACTAGCATTCGTGAAGGCTGCTACTTACACTATTCAGCATAACGCCAGCCAGCCTCTAATGAATCATCTCCAGCTTCCCAGAGGATGAGAGAAGACACTGGTAAAGAAACTCTGCCTTCCCTAGGCAAGTCAAAATATAAACTCTCTAATGGCCCCCCGGTAAGTAAGAGGGGGCTTGATTCCCTCAACACATCTTAATCAAAAGAGGTAGTAAAAACAGAACATATGTGAGAGCCAGACAAATCTGGATTTGAGTCTCCTTGTTCTACCGTTTATGAGCCATGTGACCTTGGAAGTTACTTTTCTCTGAGGCTCAGTCTTTCCATCTTTAAAATGGGCCTCATGATGCTCACTCTGACAGTTTCCAAGTGTTGACTGGGGAAAAAAAAATGAAATTAGGTAATGGATGACAATGTGTGTTACAAAGTTCTACACCCATTTTGGTTATTAATATTATTGGTGGTGCTATCACTTTTGGTGATAAAGGTACACATCTTTTCTGATATGGAATTTGGGGATTCTGATGTGAAATTGATGAAGAAGGCTGGATGATGGGGGAAATGGAGGAACAAAATGGTGGACTGTGCATCTAACTGTGAATAAAGCATCTAGAAGATAGTACAGGAGAATTTTTAAAAATTTCTACTCAGCCAGGAAGAATTTCTAAGCAAGAAGATGCACACTCCCCCCCCCCCAATCAACCTTAAAAGAAAAGACTAATAAAATAAAATTTAGGGGCACCTGGTTGGCTCAGTCAGTAGAGTGTGTGACTCTTGATCTCAGGGTTGTGAGTTCAAGCCCCACACTGGGCACTGAGCTTGCTTAAAAAAAAGAAAAAATACAAACAAAATAATTTAAAGATTTCTGATTGTGAAGAAACACATTAAGAGTGAAAAGGTAAGTCACAGAATGGAAAAAAATATCACAGAATGGTAAAAAAAGAGAGAGAGAAATAACATAATAGGAAAATAGAAGACTTGAACAAGCATTTCATAAATATGAAAAGGTGTTCAGGCTCAACAGTAGTCATTGAAACGCTAGTTAAAAACACAATGAGATGCCACTGCACACCCACCAGAATGGCTACAAGGTAAAAAGACGGATGATACCAAGTGTTGGCAAGGATATGGAGCAACCGGGCCTCTTACCCATTGCTGGTGGAAATAGAATTTGGTGCAAACACTTTGGAAGACAGTTTAATCCAGCAATTCCACTCCTAAGTGTGTACCTAACAGAAATGAATGCACCAAGAGACAGGAAGAAGAATATTCATGGTGACACTTCTTGCAATAATCCCAAACTGGCAACAAACACCCAGGGACACTGGAATCAATCAATGAATCCTAACATATCCGTACAACAGAATGATGTCCAACAATAAACAAACAGCTTCACACACCCCAGAGACGAAGCTCACAATTAGTTTTGCACAAAAGAAACCAACCACAATTATGTTGAGTGAAATAAGTCAAACAGAGAAAGACATGTATCATATGACCTCACTGATATGAGGAATTCTTAATCGCAGGAAACAAACTGAGTGTTGTTGGAGTGGGGGGTGGGGTGGGAGGGATGGGGTGACTGGGTGATAGACACTGGGGAGGGTATGTGCTCTGGTAAGCGCTGTGAATTGTGCAAGACTGTTGAATCTCAGATCTGTACCTCTGAAACAAATAATGCAATATATGTTAAGGAAAAAAAAAGAAGAAGAAGAAGAAGGTAGCGGGAGGGGAAGAATGAAGCGGGGGAAATCGGAGGAGTAGACGAACCATGAGAGACGATGGACTCTGAAAAACAAACTGAGGGTTCTAGAGGGGAGGGGGGTGGGAGGATGGGTTGGCCTGGTGGTGGGTATTGAGGAGGGCACATTCTGCATGGAGCACTGGGTGTTATGCACAAACAATGAATCATGGAACACTTCATCTAAAACTAATGATGTAATGTATGGGGATTAACACAAGAATAAAAAATAAATAAATAAAATAAAAGAAACCAACCACAAAAGAAAACATTTTGGTAACCGAACCAGGCAAAAAGTCACGACTGGGGCTCCATGTGGGGAAGGGGTCAAGTCTAGTGGTTGGCGAGGCACAGAAGGGAGACTGCTGGGGGGCTGGTGATGATCTGTTTCTTGGCCTGGGTATGGTTGGATGGGTGTCCACCTTGTGATTTTATTAAGCTGCACATTTAAGTTTTACGGGTTTTTTTTCCCTCCCTAGAGATACACTAAAATTTATAAAAAGGTTTACAAAAATCAGAAGCCCCCCATGGTTGCTGCCTTCCGACTTCAATGGGCGATGCTCTCCCCACAGCCAAAGCTTCCCGGGATCACTGTTGGCCTTAGTATCAGGAGGCTAAGTGCTCTGAGGCCCACCGTCAGGCCTCCCTCCTCGGGCGCAGCCACTCTGATACCTCCGGTTGGCCCCAGGCCAGCTTCCTCTACTCCTGGGGTCTTTTGTGCTCCTCAGGTGGGTGTGTTTTCCCAGCATGCTCCAGCCCCTTCCATCAGAGGCCTGGGGGGCCTGGGTTTTGTTTCCTCAGCGACACCCTCCCCTGTAGGCTGCTTCAGATGAATCCCGTGGAAGACAAAGAAATGAGAGAGCGTTAAAAATGTCAGCGGCAGATCCTGAGATGCACAGCTGGGTAAACAGAGCCAGTGGAGATGTTTTTATTAGTGGCTTTATGGTTATGCTCACTTAAGTTATGGATTTAAGGTAGGGGGCGGGGGAGGGGAAGCGGCCTAAGGGTCTTCCAGCCATTTCCGGACCTGCTCAGACCAAAGCATCGGACGCCTTTAGATTTGGGGGAGCTCCCTCAGTTTTGGAGGCTCTTGCCATTTTAGGAAATTGCGTACCTTTGCAATGAAGTTGCCCTTCCGGGGGTGGAAACTTAAAGCTCCCTTTCTCTTGGATTTCTCCAGGAAGCTTCACCCCCTAACCCTGCCTCTGGACGAGTTGATACCCGATTGTTCCTCTGGCAAAACTTAGTGGGTTTTTGAATGGGAAGTAGGAGACAGAGGATAATTTCGGATCAAGTGTCACAGTCAATGTCTCACAAGCAACCCGAAATAAATGCTGTCTTTATAAGTATAATGTACAGGAGAGTCATGTCATGAACACTCCTTATGTGGGTCAGAAAGAGTAGGGTTTAAATGCCAGTTTACCAACTTGTTAGCTACATGACCTCAGGGAAATTATTTAAGCTTCTATTCCCTCATCTCTAAAATATAAGTAGCATAGTACCTACAGCACAGGGTTGTCGCGAGATTAAATGAATATATACCGATAAAGCTCTTACCACAGTACCAGGCACACAGAAAACACTGAATATATATCAGACACTACAAATGTTAGAATATGTCTTCCCAACAAAACCATTATCTTGAAGTATTATCTGCACTCCCATGTTCACCGCTGTATTTTTCACAATAGCCAATGTATGAAAGCAACCTAAGTGTCTACCAACAGATGAATGGGTCAAGAAAATGTGGTGTGTACACACACTGGAATATTATTCAGCCTTGAAAAAGAAAGAAATGTTGTCATTTGTAACAACATGGATGGACCTGGAAGGCATCGTGCTAAGTGGAATAACCAAGACCGAGAAAGAGAAATTGCATGGTATCACTCATACGTGGAGTCTTACACAAAACAAAAAGTCAAACTAATAGAAACGGAGAGTAGAATGGTGGTTGCTAGGGGCCGGGGGTGGAGGAAGTAGGGAGAGGTTGGTAAAAGGGTACACACCTTATAAGATGAATCAGTTCTGAGGATCTAATGTATAACATGGTGACCATAGTTGATAACGCTGTCTTGTGTAACTGAAATTTGCTGAGAGTAGAACTTAATTGTTCTCTCTCTCTCTCTCCCTCTCTCTCTCTCTCTCTCTCTCACACACACACTCATACACACACTCCAAAAAGGATAAATATGTGAGGTGATGGATGTGTTAACTAACTCAATGGTGGGGGTCTTTTCACAAGGTATCCATACATCAAATAACAGAATTTACACTGTAAACATCTTACAGTTTTATTAGTCAGTTATACATCAGTGAAGCTTAAAAAAATAAGATGTCTTCCCAGAAGACATGAGATCTGAGCGTTGTCTTGAAGGAGTAGAATAATACTAATAGTTCAGGGTGCTCTCATTCTCGCTGCCGTACAACAATCCACCTCCCAGGCATAAAACAAGAACTGCTTTATCGTGCTCATGCATTCCGTGAGTCAAGACTCGGGCAGGTCTGGCCTGTGGGAAGACTTGAACAGCTGGGACTAAAGAGTCTGTTTCTAAGTGTCTGGAACCTTGGTGACAATGTCTGGAAGGCTGGGTTCAAATGGCCCTGTTAGCCCAAGTGTCTTCCAGTGACTTCTCCAATATGGCAGCCTCAGGGTAGTTTGATTTCTTTCCCAGGGGCTAGCATTCCAGAGAATAAGGCAAAAGTTGTATTATCTTTTAGAACCCAGCTCCGGAAGTCACATGGCATCACTTCCGCCATACCCTCTTGGTCAAGGCAGTCACAAGCCCACCCAGATTCAACTGGAAGACCCCATAGATATCATTTCCCCACGGGAAGAGTGTCAAAATATTTGTGAGCTTTTTTTGTGTATGTATAAACTACTACAGGGTTTATTCTGTAAGTTCTTTCTACACATCGTCTCATGGGATCTTCATAGTAAGCCAATATTTTGTAATATGTAGATAAGAAAACTGAGGTATCAAGAAGCTGTTTCTGGCCCAAGGTCAAAAGAAGCGGTTTCTGGCCCAAGGTCAAACAGCTAGTCATTTGAACACACATCTGTCTGAAACATGTTGTTTGGTTTCAAAGTCAATGTTCTCACTAACCCCATAAATATTGAATCCCCCTGCATAAATGTATAAATAAATAATTAAGTAAATAAATGATAGATATGATAGGCAGACAAATGATCTATGGATGAGAGATTGATAGACAAATAGACAGATGATAGGTAGGTGGGTAGGTAGGTAGGTAGGCAGGTGGATAGATAGATAGGGATGGCAGCCCTACACTGAACAAAATTGAAGCCCAAATTCTTAAGGGACTGCAGGATCCCTGCAAGCCTGAATCTACACCAACTATCTGAGAGAAAGAGGAATAGAATTCTTGGAAACCTAAAAGAACACAAATACTCCTGAGAAAGCCACCTCAGAACACTGGCAAAAGCCTCCTAGGGGTGTCTACAAGATGCTAAACATCTGGCTACTTCCAAATATTTGGATGATGGACTACCATATTTTGTCCAACTTTTCTTCCATTTGTTTGATAAACACAGCTGGCTTAAAAATGAGTAGTGGAATCTAAATGCAGGGAACCCTTAGAGATTTTCTCATCCAAACCTCATCTTTATACAAATGAAGGGAAATATATAATCATGGAGGGCAAGGGGCTTGGGCAAAGTTACCCACCCAGTGGCTCTGACATCTTTGTTTCAACATGAGTTGAATAGAATCTATCCTGATTTAAGTAAGATGTATATTAAGATCCAACAAACTACCTACAGGAAAAATCTTAACGCAGATCTTTACAGTGCTGGTCGTGGTAGAGAATTGGAAGCAACCTAGGTGCCCAACCCTAAGGAAGCGATCCAGAAAATGTGGTGCAGGTGCACTCCAGAGCCCTATGCATTAGAAACAAATGCATATACACATGACACATATGCATGTATCTTAATATGTTCATATGGTGGCAAGGAGCGTTTTACTACATAGTGTTGAGTAAAAAAAATTAACAAAATGAGATTTTCAGCTCACGGACTCTTATGTAAAATGAGTGCATGCACAAAAACCTACTGTATGTTTTTAAAGGGAAAATATTTAAGGGCGTATTCAGACATATGAACGTGAATGCCTTTAGATGCCTTTAGTGGGGAGGGAGACGAGAATGGGGAATGGGACAAAGAGGGAAAATACAATGCATACAACACAATGCAATACAACGAAACAAGAGAGGTGTTTGGTGTATTCCAAGTTGATAACATGTCATCAAAGGAGGAGCATGATTACTTCTACCCTGCAGATGAGGTAAAAAGAAATCCCTCCTATGTTTCAATCCAGCAACATCGCAGGAAATACCAGGCATTCTTTGCCTGCACACAACACCTCCAGCTCTTGGCCAAAGGTCCATTGAATGAGGTGGAAGGGTGAAAGAAACATGTCCTTTAAAAATCCTGTTTTCATCAGCCATAATGGGCTTAAGCCACATGTGAAATATGGAGCCGGTTTCCCCTTTCAGGACTCCAGGAACCTGCTTTCCCTTCACATTTCCCAAAGACTTACATCTCAGCAGGCGATCGCATGGGGCTCAGGGAGGGAGATCACCTTTCGGAAATGACAGATGAATTTCCATCTTCCCCAAACGGAGACCTTTCTTCAGCCATAAGACACACTTTCTGGATGGCACCAACCACCTCCAGTATCACGGAGGAGACAAAGTCCCTTCCATCTCTACAACGGTTCCTTTATACTTTGTAAAGTGCTCTCCAAATTACCACATAAAATGTGAATGGAGTAGAAATTATTATCCCTGTTATAAAGAACGTAAAAAAAAAAAAAAAAGAGGGGTCGGGTGCCATTCAGCAATGTGCCCCAAATCACACATATGCCTTCTGAATCTTATCCTACAGCTTTTTTTTTTTTTTTAATTTATTTGAGAGAGAGAGAGAGCACGAGAGGGGGGAGGGTCAGAGGGAGAAGCAGACTCCCTGCCGAGCTGGGAGCCCGATGCGGGACTCGATCCCGGGACTCCAGGATCATGACCTGAGCCGAAGGCAGTTGCTTAACCAACTGAGCCACCCAGGTGCCCTATCCTACTGCTTTTTAATATATTCTTTTTCATGTAATACCTGTACTACTATTATTACTAAGAATAATAATTTCATTGATTGATTACCATGTGCCAAGTACTTTACATAGAGGATGTCATTAAATCCTTCTGTGTGTGACAAACTATTTGATCCATTTTACAGACAAGGAGGTCAAGGTGTAAAGAGGCCAGGTTACTAAACATGAGGGAACAGCTACTATGTTGCAGAACTAATATCTCAATCCTGCTTCTCAGTTCTGAAGCCTGGACCCAAAACCACTATATTTTGCCATCTAGATCCATAAATCCAATTTGTCTTGTGCTAAGATCTTGAGATACCAGCATCCAATTAATATGTTAATTTGCTAATTTATTCATGCCCTCCTTACTTATTGGGCACCTGTTATGTGTGAGACACTGGGCCAGGTCCTTTAGTGGGGGATACATGTTGGAGTGGCAGTGGGGATAATCCAACCTCCAAATTCTATATTCAACCCTACTTAAGCCTGGGATCCCCAGAAAACAGAGGCCAAGATGTATGCATTAGTACATCAGTGGCAAGTGTGATCCCAGGGAGCACGCGAAGGAAAGAACCAAGACAAGAATGGGCTGCCAAGGAGCCGGCCACCACGAGGCAGCAATCATGTCTGAGAAACCAAACGAAATGGACCTTGGGCCCATCTGTCTTCAGGAGGTATCTCACACTTGCATCCCTCCTTGAGCAAAGGACCATCCGAACAGGTGAAAAATTCCCGCCATTCCTAGGATGATGCATTCTCCACTGCGTCCCATTCTGTGACATCCGAAGGACAGACCTGCAGCCAGAAGCAAGAGGTGCAACAGAGCTGGTCCAAGGTGAAGCCCTGCGCATTGCACCTGCTTGGAATGTGGTCAGACCCCGCCTAGAACTTGCCCACCGAACAGTGGCTGGAACCAAGGACAGGGCAGGCAGGAGGATGGGAAGCGTGCATCAGAGGTCTCCCGGTGAACTACTTGCTGGATGCATTCAGGAGTCAAACATCAAATCATAATAATGGTCATAGAAATAACAATGTCGTTAGGAACACGGTACCTGCCACAAAGGACAGAGAGACCACAGGATCTATGTATGCGCACATTAGACCAAGTGTTTGCGTGCCTGCCGACGGACTCAGTGCTCTTCACTGTGATCGATCCCAGGAAGCAGAAGGGAGAAGGGCATGTCTGCCCTGACAGAGGGGGAGTAGCACTGAAGCTGAGTGGCCAAGGTGGCTGCCAGGGTCACCCAGAGCATGACAGATGGGTCAGGATTCAAACTCGGCTCCCCAACTCCAGCGCTAGTCCCCTGCTATCTGTGAACTATTCTAATTTCTTCCCTATCCTATTTCAGGAAAAGACATCCAGGTAGGAGGCGGAATAGCTGTCATTAGGCTCATAAAAGATGAGTTTCTCGCCTCCCCCCGCCCACCCGCTGCTACAGAAAGCAGGGAACCAATCCTTTGGTTCTAACCGGAAATAACAAAAATGTAGCTAAAATATTGTGGGGCGGGGCGGGCGGGGGGTGGGGAAGATTTGCTCAGTTTCATTCAGAAATAGATTTAACCCACTGGGATATGTGTTACCAGTGACTGTGTGTTTGACTCCGGGTGAGTTACTTTTCTCTCCATGCCTCGGTTTCCTTATCTGTTCAATGGCAATTTCAACAGCACCTAACTCAAAAGATTACTGTGAAGATTAAAAAAAAATCAGCCCCCAACACAATTAGGGAATAGAAACATGAGCTACTATTATTAGTGTCTCTAGCCTACTTTTCCCACCTGTCACTGGACTATTATGCTGCCCATCTCCAGGTTATATGAGTAATTCACGTCATGCTATTTTACTTCTCAAATGTCTTCAGTGGATGCATTCAAGGGCATCAAAAATAGGGTCTATTTGCCCTCTTCATTCATTTTTACAGGCTAGGGGCTGTTGCCAGGCCCCACACTGCAACGTCCTGTTTCCTGGCTTCTGCCCACCCCATTTTTTCCATCTTTTTCTTCTCCCCATTTATCCATTCATTCAATGATATTCAAAGCCATGCTGAGCCAGGTCCATGGCCTAGTCTTGGGGATGTAACAGTTAACAAGATAGGTATCTGCCCCGAGGCACTTGTCCTCTTAACTTAGAGCAGGCAGATAGGTCTATCCTGAGGGCCACTGTAGGTAGTTGGGCTGCTAGGAGCCCTACACTGAGGTGGATTCCAGAGCCACCTGCTGGCTCAGCTAGTCTGCTGGGGTGGATTGTGGATCTCTACCATTGGCAGAGGAAATGGAATAGGAACGTCCCATTTACCATTCTTGGTCAAGGGTTGACAGGATTTGACAAGATTTGACATCGCCTTTAAGGTTCTTCTCAAATTCTACCTCTTCCATCAAAATGACCCATGCTCATGTAGTCCCATCCCAATTAGGTGTGTATTGTCTCTCCCACTGGATGCTACTAGGATTTTGCCTGTTTCAGAGCATCTATTTTAGCTTTATACACTTGATGATGAGACCCTTGAGGTCAATGACCACATACTACTCCTTCTTGTTTCCCTACCACTTAGCATGGTGCTTGCAGATGGTTAAGAGTTATCTTCAGAGACAGAAAAATTAGGTTTTCTGGTTTTCTATGTTGTAATTATTGGTGGTATTTTTGATGTTGGTGGAGGTGGTGTTGATGGTGATGGTGGTGATGGTGATGATGATGGCGGTGGTGATGGTGTTGATGGTGGTGGAGGTGGTGGTGGTGATGCTGGAGGTGGAGGTGGTGGAGGTGATGGTGGTGGTGATGAGCGCCATGACGGTGATGGTTTAGTGGTGGTGTTGGTGCTGTTGTTATTAGCGTTGTTAGTAGTATTTTGACAGTGGTGGGTTTTTCCTCCACTTTCCCACAAAGTGATTGGAATATATTGTCTCATAGCATTAGAAGAACTTGAACATAAGAATATGAAATGATTTCCTCCAACTCTTGAATCCACACGTCACCAACAATTCCAGTACCTTCCACAGGAATCCCAATTTTCAGGCAATTCACACAACTCAAAAGAAAGAGGTATGGAGGACGGCCGTAACAAACCCAAACAAACCCAAGCATCACTCTAGGTGAAGACAATTTTTTTACAAAATATTATAAACTGAGTAACTGACTGTCCCTTGATGCTTCTGGGGAGAGCACAGGTCGCATACTGAGCTTTTAGAGGACGCCCCGCATTGAGCACTTGAGTCGTCTCTGTTAGTCCTTACACCCACCCTGGGGTTAGGTCCTATTCCACCCATTTTACAAACGAGCAAACTACGCTCAGAGATGCTAGGGTCTGCTGCAGAGCTTCAGGTGGGCATGTCTGATGCCAACAGCCATGCACCGTGATCTCGGCTACAAGGATCTACAAAGCCTCAGAGGAGCTTGGCCCCTGGAGGTGAAAAGATGAAGCACTTTGGGTCTCCATTAGGACCTCCCATGATAGTCTCCATGTTTCAGGCCACCAACCCCATTGTCACGCTGACACAGCCCAAAGCCCACCACGATGGTCTCAGGTTATACCCCCCGAGCACCACCGTACCCCAGACCCTGTTTCACGCCACCTCAGCGTTTGTGCATCTGCTGGCTAACCCTCATGGCATCTTGGGAAGAAGCCCAGCTGTCCAGCTAAGGCATAAACCATATCACACTCCTGCCCTGCGGAAACCCTCCAGCCAGCTCCTCACACCATGGCTTGCAAGGCCCTGCACGGTCTGGGTCCAGCCCTCCTCCCTGACTTCACTGCCTCCCACCTGCCCTTCGCTCACTTTGCTCCGGCCTCGGCGCCATCTTGCTGGTCCTCACACACTCCAGGCCTTCTCCCCTCAGGGTCTTTGCATGGTCTCCTCAGTGTATCGAGAATGCTCTCTCCCCGCAGAACTGCACGGTTCTCTCCTTCATTGCATTCAGGTCCCTCTTCTGAAGTCCACAGAAAGCCCCCCACCCTCACCCCCGGTCACTCCCCTCATCCTTACCCAGCCTCTATAGTTCATCTCCATCTTTCCAGCCCCTTGATATGCTTTGTATTGTGTGGCCACAACCAGAGAGCTGGGGAACAGCAAGGTCTTTAACTGATTTGTTTGCTACCAGAGTCTCAGCCCCCAGAGCAGTGCTGAGTACATAGTAGGTTCTCAATACACAGGGGTAAAAAGGGAGGAGGATGGAGGGAGAGAATAAAGGAGAAAGGAAGGCCATAACCAAATGGATAAATAGGTGAATAAAGCAGAGGATTCAGACATAGTCCCTGAGCCCCAAGAGCTGACAGAGGGTCCCAAACTACTTCCCTCAAAGGTCCCCAATCCACCTGACAACCTGCCCTGCTACAGTCTTTGAAGGAGCTGCTCCCCACTCAGCAGCACCCTTTCTCTGCCCCCCACCTGTTCCCTTATTGCCCTCCTCCCCCCCACCTGCTCATCTGCCCCTGCCTCCCTCCCAGCTCCCTCCCTCGCTAGAAACTGGAAACAAGGACCACGCAGGGGTTTACTGTCAAACGCCACCTTGAGCTTCTTCAGAACAAACAGACTCTGCTGACTTCTCTGTTTGTTTTCTTCCCTTTTCTAAGCTGCTGAGCTGTCCCTGGCATTGTGTAAGAGGTCATACCTGGGGGGAGGGGGGTGGACAGACTGTCAACAGCTCCCTAATGTAGGCTCCTACCCCAGAAAGGGGGTCCTGGGTTTTACAGGCCTAAGCGCCTGGGCTGGAACACACACACACACACACACACACACACACACACACATAAGCGGCTGTTTTTTTCGCCAACAGGTCTGGCATTCCCCACTGTGGGACAGGGGAAGCTGCAAACACAGAAGGTCTCCTTCCCTAATTGGACGACTTGAGAAACAGTTTGGATAAATGGAGACATGTCACCCCAAGTGTGTAATCCCTTCCAGGAGAGCGGGGAGGCTGAACGCTTTGAGGGATATATATATATATATATATATATATATATATATATATATATATATATATATATATATCTGTATTACTTTGTTTTCAAATTCTAACGTTCGTGTGTTTTATATAATAAAATAGAAGCCAAAAGGCTCCCCCCAAAACCTTTAATTGTGTGCCCCCAGGTAAATAAGGACAGTTCGTTGTTTAATCATGCATCCATGTCTTCACTCAACAGATATTTATCGAAGGCCTACCATGCGCCAGATACTGTTCCAGGTTTGGGGGATGCAATGGTGAGAAGCTGACCCTGGTTCTTCTAGAAAGTTTCTCTTTGCAGCCCCAAACAAAGGAATGAGCTGCCCCAGCTAGGGGAGAGCTGTCGTTACATCCGTGCATCTCACACCCCCCTCTTTGGAGTGACTGTACCAGACACACTGATCAGCAGCTTGATTTTCTGTACTTAAAAATATATCTTGAACTCTTTTCCATGATCGGCCCATAAACTTCTGCCTTTTGCATTTCAAAAGTTGCACGTACCCTATTGTTTGTATGTGCCGTGACCCATTTGAATAGTGCTCTGTGGTGGGATATGTGGGTTGTTTCCGAGCTGATTTCTAGAAGTCAGGTTGCTAGAAAAGGGAGTTAGGTAAAAACCCAACAGACAGTGTAAAAGGGGCTAAAGATTTTATTTATTTGTCAGAGAAAGAGATTGAGCACAAGCAGGGGGAGTGGCAGGCAGAGGGAGAGGGAGAAGCAGGCTCCCCGCGGAGCAAGGAGCCCGATGCGGGACTCGATCCCAGGACCCTAAGATCATGACCTGAGCTGAAGGCAGATGCTTAACCGACTGAGCCACCCAGGCGTCCCAAGGGGCTAAAGATTTTGAAGTGACAGGTTAACTTGCCAGCTTCCCTTGGTTATACATACTGCATCCACTTCACCTTCAAAGTCAAGGAACCTGTTCCATCAGCTCGTAGGACACACGAACGAAACCTACGGCATTGATGAGAAGGCCCTCAGTGACATGGGTTTCAGAACCCTAAAACAGGCCACGCCCACCCAGGGACCTCCACCTCCTGGCATCGGCCAGCATGAGCGGGGACACCCCCTGCCTGTGCTCTGCTGACCAGCTCGATGCTGACCCGGGCAAGCTGGCTGCCAACACTGTCCCCTGCCCCCACCTGCCCTTCGTCACGCCCAGCTTCACCCCCCTGGCCAGCCAGGCCAGCCAGCCTGTACCGGGCCCTGATGGTGCCCCCCGCTCCCCCCCACAGATGGTGGCTGCCCAGAACACGATGGCCACCTGTGACCCTCGCCCCGGCCGCTACCTGACCGGGGCTGCCACCATAGGGAACCGCGTGTCCATGAAGGATGGGCCCAAGCAGATGCCTAACATCCCAAACAAGAATAGCAGCTATTTTGTTGAGTGGATCCCCAATAATATTGGAACAGCTGTCTGGGACACCCCATCCCCGGGGTGCTAAACACCCGCCCCCTCCAGCGGCAATAGCAGGGCCATCCAGGAGCTGTTTGAGCCCATCTAGGAGCAGTTCACCGCCACGGCTGTGCTCAGGTGCACGGCCTGCCGGCCCCAGTACACGGGAGGGGGCGCAGACGAGATGGAGCTCCCCGAGGCCGGGGGGCGGTAGGAACGAGCTGGTGTCCAAACGCTAGCAGTACCAGGCCATCACCGCCAAGGACGAGGATGAGTCTGAGGAGGAAGCGGCCTAGAGCTGTCGGGGGTCCGGCAAAGCGCAGAGACTGTGTGAACTCTCTATCACGCACCACCTGTTCTCCAACAGTCATGTCTCCATGGGTCCTTGTCCTACCTGTCTTGACATCACATGCGGTAAAAGTGCCACCATTAGAGAATTTTCATAGTCCACTGAAGGAATGATTAATTAAAGAATAGAGGAGAAAGTCAGTGAACGACTGAATGGATGCTGGGTGGTTGGACAGACAGATGGGGGGCTGGATGGACGGATGGATGAATGGATGGATGGATAAATGCATGGCTGGCTGGCTGCATGGATAGAAAGGGGGAGAGATAGATGGGTAGATGGGTAGACACATAAAATATGGAGGAATGGACAAATGGCTGGCTAGCTGGATGTGTGAATAAATGAATAAGCCAATGGAGGGTGGGTGAACAAGTAAAGGAGTCCCCACATGAATAAGGGGATAAGGGAAAAGTGGATAATGGATGGCAGATGGATAGATGGATGATGAGCAACCACCAAATTTAAAAGATTGACAAAGTATAAAGATGATTACTTAGCAACATAATTGCCCCATAAGACTCCTTTTAATAAGGTCCCTGCATGCCTTCAACATTATAATTCAATTTGCACTTTGCTTATGAGGGGCACACCAAGGTGATAGGGGAGCCCAGTTGCAACAGTGTCTAGGTCTTGGTGCTTAGTGCACCATGGGAGTCCAACAGATAGTAATTAACGAAGGTGATGGATAAGAAGGAAGAGACTGCATGCCTATCTGGGCCAGATGCACCATGTGAAGCCCCATTACCAATGTCCACCATCCAACATCTGGAACAGAGGGGACACCATACCAGGAACCCTGTGGGCCTGTGAATCACTGTCTAAAGCTGCCCCCTTTGTGAATATGCTTCTTCCTGTCCAGCATGTTTAAATGCTCAAGCCATCAACAAGGACTTAGAAGACCTCCCTGTCTATATAGGTGGCACATAGAGCCATCTTTCCAAAAGCAGTCACTCCTCTTTGAATCAATGCATCACCAGGCTCCTGTCCCAACTTGTCTGCCAAGCCCCTTTGACCTGCCCAGGAGCCTCAGGGTCTCCTGATCCCTAGCCCCAGCCCTCAAAGGCCATCAGTTAAACAAACCACCTTGGGAACCATCAGCGCATCTTCCAAGGCAAACAAGCCTTGGCCCCAGTGAGGTCAGCAGCAGGAGGGTGAGGAGATTAAACCGGTATGTTTCTCCGAGGCTTGTCTCTCACTGCTATTCCTGACAGACAGCAATGTGGCAGGAGTCTAACCTGCATCTGAGAACAGACGACCAAGCAGGATTCACTGAGTACCCACTGTGTGTCAGGTATCAGCTGGACTCTGTACCATGTCTCAATTTATCCTAAAAGGTAGGGAGCAATGTTCAGAAGAGAAGGCTAAAGCTCAGAGAAGTAAAATGGCTTGCTCAAGGTCACACAGCTAGCAAGTGGAAGAAGGAAGATTTGAGATCAGGTTTTCAGGTTTGCCTTTCACCCAAGCCATCTGTAAAAATATATTTCAACTTGTGACTGAAAGGGTAAGCAGTGGGATATGTTCTCCAGTTTGGTGTCCTTATAATGGAAGATCCTAAACATCAGAACTTATAAATGCATTTTTTTGCATTCAAAATTTAAAAAATATGTCAAAGAAGGAGGTCTTCTATAGGCCAGTGGGAATAGAGAAGAAGAAACTGATCATTCTTGAGCACCCCTATGGGCCAGGTGGCCACAATGGTGAACCCAAGGTCCCCTAGACCCTGCTCTCATGGAGCTTTTAGTTGCATAAGGAAGACAGCTATCAAGCAAAGACTCACACAAATAAATCTGAAATTGCAAATGGTGAAGGGGAAGTCCATAGGGTTCTGCTTGTACAAAAGAGGGGATTCTGAATGTATGTGAGTTTCAAGGAAGGCTTCACGAGGAAGGGACATTTGAATTGAAATTGGAAATGCAAGTAGATGTCGGTCAGGTAGAAAAAACGGGTAGAAACAGTGTTTTGGGTATTGAATGTGCGAAGACCCTGGGGCACAAAACAGTATCAAGAGCTCAGTGTGGCTAAAGCACAGAGATTGAAAGGGAGATTAAGTGGGAAAAGACTAGGGAGGTCTTTAGACCCAGATCATGCAGGACCTAGTAGGCCCCTGAAGTGGGCACAGAGACACACTCTCTAGATCCCTGTAAGGAAAAACGTGTCACCCCAGCTGCCAAAAATACTGTGAGCAGCTGAGTGGACCTTCAGCCATCAGCTCCTTCAAGGATTCCTCCAGTAGTAGAGATCAGCCTCGCTCAAGGTCACACTTCTTCTCAGGGGGACCTACCTCCAGTGACTGATCCTTTGTAAGGAATAGAAAGATCTGGTTGTGCCTGTGTGCAGCGTAGAACAACCCTATAGGGCCATTCTGGCTCCAGAGTCCTCCACGGGTTTGGCCAAGTCTGGGCTCAGACCTGCCTCTCAGCTCAACTTCTCCCTCTGCCTGTTCCTGCTTCCTTCCCGTTCCCTCCACAGGTGTTGACTCCAAGGGCGCCCCTGAGAAATCATCCTGTGCACTGCACTCCAGCACAGAGTCTGCTCCCAGGGGAACCCGCATGCAACAGCAGTGTAAGGAGCTCAGCTTATATCGCAAGAGCAAGGAGGCACCAAGGGAGGCTTTTAACGAGGTGACATGACCCCATTTGCATTTTCCAGTGTGGGAAGGATGCTTCCCTTACGCTGTTGCACAATGGGACACCCTAGACCCCAGAGTCTTCCTTGAACAGGTGCTTGAACACAAGAGAGAACATCAGAGTCCATGTCCCTTGGTCCTAAGGCTTCAGGCCATCTACGTCCACAAGCCCAGCTTGGTTAGTCCCTGGACTTGTTGAGAACACGCTATGGGGAACGTGGGGCTAGGAGGTCATGAGGGGCCAATAAGGCCCACACTCACCCATCCCCATCCTTCCCTCAATGGGCTCCAATCTTTCATGCCTGGGCCAAATGTACCATCTCTCACCCAGGCACACGAAACCACTGTGATGCCCCCCGCCCAGCAGTCCTCACCTCTCCTACCACCAGGGCCCCAAGGATACCAGCGAACTTGAACAGAGTGCTTACCACATGCCAGGTGCTGCTTGAGAGTGGCTTTATATGAATTATAAATTATAAGTCTTTTTAAAATCCACGAATTATCATTTAGAAAGCATTCCATGGAGAGTTTACCTGAATGATCTCATTTAGCGTGCAAACAGCTCTGTGATGTGAGTACCAGCATAGACCTATTTCAGAGATGAGAAAATGCAGGCCAGGGAGGGGGATTATATCACTTGCCTGAAGCTATATGGCTAGTAAGTGTATGAACCTTCATAAATGCAGACAGTCTCCTTCCAGGGTCTACACCTGCAGACAGCACACTTGGATGCCTCTCCTAGCTCCACGCCCTTTTGCAGACTATTCCACCGGCTTCCTGCCTTTCCTTTACTCCCACTTGCTTTTGTCCCCATCCCGCACCCTCCATACTGCTCCAGAGTTAGCATTCTAAAGCAAAAAAATAATAATATATATATATATATATATATATGCCCTTCCCTGCTTAGAAATCTTGGATAAAGACCCATATGACTATGGAGATATTAAAAAGATACTTAAAAATCATGTTAATGACATGAGAATATATTCCAGGATATATGTTTAAGGGCATCTGTTTTACTAGGGTGATATTAGCTATGGGAATCACGTGAAGGGGAGGAGAAAAATGTCCTAAGAAATTATGAGTGGTTGCAGGAGTGGCGTCATTGGGGTTCATGGGGGAGGAATGCCAAGGCCCGTGGACCACCCCCAAAGTGAATGTCCAAAGATACAACTTACACAAGGACTGCCTATAATTTGGAAGTGCCGAACTGAGATTCAATACACATTAGGTGAATGGATGGATGGATGGATGGATGAATGAATGAATGAATGAGTGAATGAATAAACTGTCTTAAGAGAGTGGCAGAGTGTGCTCACCTCTTAGGAAGAGCTAACCATCCTCACCACTCTCCTGAGAAACTTTGAATCCACCGTTGGGGGAAATTTGCCTGTGGATGAGTTCAACAGGCAAGTTCATATAGATCTCATTAAGCAGAAAAAAACCACCTGTGTCTCAAGTGAAAGAGTATCTGTGCCTTGGATGAAAGAAGGGATACCAGGGCTCATTGATAGGAGGCCCCAAAGAACTTTCAGGGTCCCCAGCCTCTTCTGACCTGTGGCTGCCAGACAGCATATCGCCATGGCAACAGGAGATGGGGGAGCTAAGCCAAGGGCATCCTTCCTTTTAGTTTTGGGCTTCTGTTCTTGGCTAGTGAGACAATGATGTGGGTGAGGATCTTGGTTGTTAGTCTAGTACACATTGGATATAGTTATTGTTTCTAGAAACTTCTTTTCTACGTTCTTTTCCATAAAGTATTCATGTGCCTGGCTAAGTGCTAGGTTTTTGGGAATAATGTCTAAGGCATGGCCCGTGTCCTCAAGCATCTCCACTGAAGATGGGTGATCATTTCTGAAAAGATCATTTCAATACCCTATAGGATGTGCAATTCATTTTTCACACATTACCTCACAAATGATCTCTGATCACGTCAAAAGAGGAGTCACCACTCCATATAACTGAAAATACAGTGTGTGCAGTTAATTTTTCAGACAGATCTCATAAATGAGCTCCAAACCCATACGAAAAGGATAAAACCACCACTTTATTTAATTAAATTGAGAAGCAAAAATGCTCTGCATCTGATAGGTGCTCCACAAATACTGAATGAATAAATCCTGAAATATTGAATGAATACACAAATGTTGAGTGAATATTGAATAAATAAATTGAAAGCACTAACCATGGAGGGCAGAAGCGGACTTGCTGCTCACCCAACCCACCTCCTTTTCCTCCGCAGTACATGACTAGACTGTAGTTCCCAGATTCTCATGCAGGTGGTTGTAGTCACGTGGCAGAGGTGTGGCCAACAGGATGTGCGGGAAGTGATAAGCACACATCCAGGCCTGGCCCGTAAAAACCCCCCAGGATGAGCCTGGGGTTCGGGGCCCGAGGGGAGCCCTCGTGCTATATAAGAGAGCTTAGCAAGTGTTGGAGGGCGTAAAGAGCACCAAACCACGATTTGCTACCTGCTTCGTCCATTCCAAAGAAATGAGACAGTATAGACAAGGGAATGCGTTCTTCCCTGTGGGCTTTAATGCTACATCACGTCCTGTGCCTGTCCCTCCTAAAAGTCCCTCTCTGATCAAGAAATCTTGTTCTGGAAGATCATTAAGATGAGATGTAGTCAGGTTCTGGCTCTTCAATAGGTGGTTAGGGTCAATGGCATCTGGAGGAGCTTCGGCATTTATTTTTTGCCTTCCACGTATCCTGCCTTGTTTCTACCAGCCCCAGCACTCGAGCTTGCAGAACCCTGGGGGCCTGCCCCATCTTGGCTGCAAAACAGAGATGCCATTCCCCCAGGTTTTCCCAGGCAGGACCAGCCTGCCCATTTCTCCTGGTTCATCAGCTTCAAAGTCCCTTTCTCAACAACTTCCCTTGCCTTGTCCGGGCCACACTCCTTCGCAGGAAACTGGAACTCAGGAGGTGGTAAAGATGATTTCCTGCAGGACGCAGATCCCCTTGACCACCTCCCCTTTGAGCACCATTCAAGGGGCAAAAAGAAACAAATGCACACATGCACCCACATGCATTGAAACCCAAGAGCACTACCCAAGAAAGAGAGGTGTGTGTGTTGTGTGTGTGTGTGTTGTGTTGAGTGTGCATGAGTATGTATGTGGCACTCTCAAATACCCCTGCCAGTTGCCTAACAAGTTGTTATTATTTTAATGACTTTGCAATCTGATTTGCATGGTGTGCATTTACAAAAAAATCCCTAAAGTCTACTACAATTCTTAAAATAATAATAATTTTAAAACATTTTAAAATATATGCAATTACAACTATTATTATTTAAATATTAATAATGCTACAGCAATCTTTTTTTTTTAAAGGTTTTATTTATTTATCTGACAGAGAGACAGACAGTGAGAGAGGGAACACAAGCAGGGGAGTGGGAGAGGAAGAAGCAGGCTTCCCGCTGAGCAGAGAGCCCGATGCGGGGCTCAATCCCAGGACCCTGGGATCATGACCTGAGCCGAAGGCAGACGCTTAATGACTGAGCCACCCAGGCACCCTGTTTACCACAGCAATCTAGAATAATAATTTAAATATTATAATAATTTAAATATTTAAATATGATAATAATTCTAGAACTCTGCCAGGAAGTCTGCAGCTAACCAGCTGTATGATGTTTGGTGAGTTGCTTTGCCTCTCTGAGTCTTGTTTCCAGACCTATAATATTTTAGCTAGATACTCCTTAGAGCCCCATCTAGCTCCCAATATTTATGACTTTATAATTCCATAAAGTATAATTTACAAAAGTCACTGCCCAGCGGAGACAACGTAAAGCTCTGTCGTTTACTAGCTGTGTGTCCTTGGGCAAGTGACTCAAGCTCTCTGTCCCTGGTATCCTCATCTCTGTGAATAGGGATAAAAAGAGTACCTACCTGGTTCGGACTTAAAGAGCTTTAAAGTGTTTGGTAAAGTGCCTGCTTAGTGCAGTAATTAAACACAGTGCTGGGACCCAAGCGGGGTGGCCTTCTCCGGGCCTCAGTATCTCTATCCATCAAATGGGGCTGCCAAAGGTAGACCCCTCGCAGAGCTGTTGGGAGGACTCACTTAAGCAGTGACTAGCCCGAGGTTAGATCTGGAGGTGCAGGAGTCGTTACTACTGATGCTGTTGTTCCCACACAGGGTCCTGGGGCCAGGTGAGGTGACTCCCGCAGGTAAGAGGGCTCCTCCTCCAAGGGGCCAGATTCTCTCAAGACTGGAAAGTTCATATATCCAGAGGTAGGTGGGGCTGATTTGCAAAACCACTGCAACAGGGCTCTGCCCAATATCCACTCACCTGGCTTCCCTGGGCAGCTCAGAAGCCAAGGTGGGAGGAGAAGGGAGGGAGGGAGGGAGGATATAACCAGGGAGCAGGAAGGGCCTTGAGTTCATCACTGCCAACCACTCTGAAGATTACAGGAAGACTAATAGGGCCCCCATGGCCTCAGGGATGAATAAACACAATCTTTGTGGTGTGCCTTTGTTGAGTAACTAGGGCAAACTCTGTGTGTCTGTCTTCCTCCCTTTTATTCTGCTAATGAAAGAGAAAGAGAAGAAAGATTTCCCTTTAGAAAATCAGGAGACAAGAAGGAAGCATTCAATGCTAAAACCCCAGAGGGCATCTTCAGAATCTACCCACATAAGGTAAATTCCTTGTCTCTCTGAATCCTTGCAACTGTTCAGCCGGCCAGGTGTTGGCAGCTAAGTTAATGACTGTCACACAAGAGACGAACAAGTTGAGGTTGGCTCTCAGGACCTGTGGGTGTTGGAGCCAAAGGGAGAAAGAGAAGGTCTTTACTTGGGGGATGGTGCCCAAGGATGGCTGTGACAGGCATCTGGGGACAGGGAGGTTTGACAGGACAGCTGAGCCAGGGGGCACTTTGTAGCAGAAGGCCCTGCTCTGGGTGCCTGAGTTCTTGCTTCCAACCTGGCGCTCATCTGCTGTATGACCAGGGGCCAGTCCTTTCCCTCCTCTGGGTTTTGACTTCCACATCCGAAAACGGAGTGGGTGGAAACAAAGGGTATCTGGGATCCCTTCTGGTCTTATCATTTTGTGCTGAGGAAGTCGGGCCAAGCTTTGAATCAGCCTCTAGGATACCATATTGAGAAGGCATTTAGAGATGATTATAGTGGACACTTCTGCAGTGATATTGGCCCATATCCATTTAATATGGTGCCACACTTCACCAGGCCTCCTTTTATGGGACACAGAGTAGGTTGTTCCAGAATATTCTTTTTCCCATGCTTGCCAGAATGTGGTTGCTTAAATGATCACCCATTCATCCATAAAACTCTCCAATCATCCATCCATCTGTACAAGTGTGTGCATGTTTCCATCATCCATCCCTTAATCAATCCATTCATCAGTTTATTCCTGTATCCATACATGAATGCATGTGTACATTCACACATATATATATACATACATACATACATGTGTCCATCCATTCATTCATTCAATCATCCAAACTTTCATCCATCCATTGATCCATTCATATATACATACAGCCATCCATACACTCATCCATTCAAATATCCATTCATCTATTCATATACCCTTCCATCCATCTATCCATCCATCTGCTCTTTGCCAGGCCCTCAGAGAGAGAAGACCATTGTTCATTCCTTTAAGGAGCTCACTGGGGTGTGACAGACAAGAGAACAGATATTTCAATAGGGTGTGCAGACTCCCATGATAGAAAGTAAAAAGACAGAAGTGAGAATGGAGGGAAAGACATCTATGACAATAGCTCCTGACTAATAAACCCCTCCTGTGTGTCTGGGTCAGGCACAGCACTTCGACTTTACAAGCTGGATATTACCATCCTCATTTTGATGACGAGGAACTTGAGGCTTAGAGATGTTCATTAATTCTCCCACATTCTTATAGCAAGTAAGTAGCCCCGCCAGGACTCAAATACCTTTACCTGAGAGCCCAAGCCCCTCACCCTATATTCACCCATTCCAATGGAAGAAGCAGGAAGACAAGCAAAGAAAGGCAGAAAAGTAAAGAACTCATCAGAAGGCCCCCAGAAGGGACCTCTAAAAATCTCCTGTCTTGTCACAGGGGACAGGAGAGGGACCACTTCCTTCTTAAAGAGATAGCAACTCTAACACGTTGTAGGAGGTAGAATGAGGGCCTCCTAAATAGGCCCATGTTCCCAGAGCCTATAAACATGTTACCTGACATGGCCAATGCGACTTCGAAGGTGGGGTTAAGTGTAGAACCTTGAGAGGAGGAAGATCGTTCTGGTTTATCCAAGGGGACCCAGTGTATCATTAGGTCCTTAAAGGGGCGGGAATGGAAGGTCAGAGTCAG
The DNA here is from genome assembly GCF_011800145.1 of Mirounga leonina. Classification (NCBI taxonomy): domain Eukaryota; kingdom Metazoa; phylum Chordata; class Mammalia; order Carnivora; family Phocidae; genus Mirounga; species Mirounga leonina. The sequence goes on from NW_023270436.1 coordinate 12,134,159, forward strand.
GGGAGGAGATTTGCAGATGGAAGCAGAGATCAGAGTGATCCCAAGATGCTTGTGGTGCCCTGAGCTGAGGTGGACTTGAGAAAATGGGAAGAGGCAAGTAAACGGAATCTTCCCAGAGCCTCCAAAACGAATACAGACTTGCAGACACCTTGATTTGATCCCAGTGAGACTGATCTCGGACCTCAGACCTCAGACCAGAAGAACTGTACAATAAGACGTGTATACTGTATTAAGCCACAAAGTCTGTGATAATTTGTTACAGCAGCAATAGGGGTATCTTTTGGGGGCGTATTACCATCATCAGCATCATCTTCCCCAAGAGTCAAGAAATTCTTTCTTATATTTAACAGCAGTATCCCTTCTGATTTTGTTTCTTAGAGCATAAACACTGAATGGCTACCTTTATAAGAGCTTCACTGAGATATAATTCATATACCACATAGTTCCATGTAAGGTGTATAATTCTGTGGTTTTTAGTATATTCACAGAGGTGAGCAACCATCACCACCATCAATTTGAGAAGATTTTTGTCATTTGAAAAAGGAACTCTGAACCCATTAGCCATCACCTCTTTAAACCCCCAGCCCTCCCCCTAGCCTGAAGCAACCACTAAGACACTTCCTGTCTGTTTACATTTCCCTGTTCCGGGTGTTACAAACAAATGGAATCAAATACTAGGTAGCCTTTTCTGGCTGGCTTCTTTCTCTTAGCAGAATATTTGCAAGGTTCACCACACTGTAGCACCAATCTGTATTTCATTTCTTTTTATTTTTTTTAATTTATTTTTTTTAAGATTTTATTTATTTATTTGAGAGAGAAAATGAGACAGAGAGAGCATGAGAGGGGGGAAGGTCAGAGGGAGAAGCAGGCTCCCTGCCGAGCACGGAGCCCGATGCGGGACTCGATCCCGGGACTCCAGGATCATGACCTGAGCCGAAGGCAGTCGCCCAACCAACTGAGCCACCCAGGCGCCCTCATTTCTTTTTAGAGCTGAGTCATAGCCCATTACATGGATATACCACACTGTATTTCTCCGTTCATCGGATGAAGACCATGGAGGTCGTTTGCACCTTTTGGCTATTACGAATAATGTTGCTGCAAACATTTGTACAAGTTTTTGGGTGGGCATGTGTTTCCATGGATCTGTTCATTTCTCTTGGGTTTTCTCATTTCACCTCATTCCCTTCTAATACCCAGACTTGGAATTGTTGGCTCATGTGGTAATTCTGTGTTTAATTGAGGACCTGCCTACCTGTAGAAGAAGCTGAACCATTGTCCATTCCCATCAGCACTGTAGGAGGGCTCCCATTCTCTATAACCTCAGCAATGTTTGCTGTTTTCTGACTTGCTGATCCTAGTCTTTCTAACGGGGGTGAAATAGCATCTCATTATGCTTTTGATTTGTATTTCCCTGGTGACTAATGACGTGAAACATCCCTTTTTTGTGTTGGTTGGCCATTTGCATGTCACTTCCTTGAAGACATGTCTATTTAGATCCCTTGTCCATTTTTATTTGGGTTAGGTGTCTTTTCTCGAATTATACGAATTCTTTACATATTCTGGATACTGGTCCCTTGTTGGACATATGATTTGCAAGTATTTTCTTATGTATCAATTATTTACATATTTATATTCCATGTTAATATTTCTCACATATTAATTTAAGATGTAGAATTTTTTCTTCTAGTCTGTGAGTTGTCATTTCGTTGTCTTGATAGTGTCCTTTGAAGTGCAAAAGTCTTCATTTTTGGTGAAGCCCCATTTATCGATTTTTCTTTTTGTTGTTTGTGCTTTTGATGTCACTTGATTGTTTAAAGGACAGAATAATATATGTAAAATATCTAGCACCTGGTCTGACATATAGTAAGTGACTGATCACTATCGAGCTGCTATTATCAATAATGTACAGAGGCTTTAATCCAGTGGCTGTGGAGGGCACTTACACATTCATCTCGCCCTCCTTCTCTCCACCCTAAAAAGGCAGGGATAATTCTCTCCCATATGCCAACAAGGAATCCAAGACCTGAGAAGTTAACTGAGGGTAGGTGGGCAAGCCAGATTCTCACCCAGCTCCTTGACAGACCCCAAGCCTGGTGTTCCTCCGAGTTTCCAACAGTGGCCTTAGCACTTTCTAAGCCCTCTGGACCAACAGACAACAAAGCCTAGATAATGTTGTCTGATTCAGGACAGGATTAATTCTCAAGAATGAGGGCATACTTAAAGCATGCAAAATGGTGCCTGACTGAGGAGGGCATGATGACACTCTGGAAACCAGGAATATTCATGGCAGCACCAGATTGTGTGCTGAGATGTCTGATATAGGCTGGAGTGACTTGGAGAGGGGAGAGAAGTCCTTGAGACCTGGAGAAATCAGGAGAGGCTTCCTGGAGGTGGTGGCTCTCAAAAGATGATAGGATTTAGGTGTTTGAAGCAGGAAGTAAGTAAAGATGGGTAGGCAGAAATGACAGAGAGACAGTACTAACTCGCTGAAAAAGTTTGGTGGACAAAAGGAGAAACAACTTCTCCCAAGAAATAATGATAATAATGACAATAACTAACTAATCATTGTTCACATGCCAGGTATTGTTCTAAAGTTTATATCAGCCCATTTAGTCTTCATAATAATTCTTTGACGCAGGTCACGTTGTCATCCCCATTTTAAATCTAATATAAATTTAAGTCCAACTCAAAGATGAGAAAACTGAGACACAGAGAGATTAAATAATTTGACCAAGATTACACGTGAGAAGTGGGAGAAAAGCAAGATCAGCTAGCAGGGCAGTTATGAGCAGAGAAGGCAAGAGAACACCACCACTGCTGGAGAAAACATTCACACGTTGAACTAGACTTTTGGGGGAATCATTCCATCCCCTTCCTGGCTATGGAATCCTATCAATTACTTAACTTTTCTGAGCCTGGCTTCCCTCCCTGATACATAGGACATGGAAATGGTCTGTCCAGTCCCTGGAGACTGATGGATTTCCAGAAATCAGAGTCATCCAAGTAGGGACTCAATCGATATTTAAATTGGGGGGGGGGGGTTGCTGACATTATTTTCTTCCAGGGTGAGGGCCTTAGAAATATAAGCTGAGGGCGCCTGGGTGGCTCAATCGTTAAGCGTCTGCCTTCGGCTCAGGTCATGATCCCAGGGTCCTGGGATCGAGTCCCACATCGGGCTCCCTGCTCCTTGGGAGTCTGCTTCTCCCTCTGCCTCTCTCTCTCTCTCTCTCTGTCTCTCATGAATAAATAAATAAAATCTTTAAAAAAAAAAAAAAAGAAATATAAGCTGAGAATCAGGTGAGGCCCAAGAATGTGAACAGGTATATCCTGGAGGTTGAGAATGCCACTTTGGGACCCGATTCTGGATTCAAATCTCAGCGTGGCCACTTCCTGGCTTTGTGCCCGGAGATGAGTCGCTGTGTGGCTCTTCCATAGGTAGAAAGCTGACGGGAACGGGATCTGTTTCCAACAGTTGCATCGAGGATTAAATGAGTTCATATACTGCCCAAAATGTCTGCGATAAGACCTCACTGCTCGGGGTCACTGTCGTTACTGGAAGGGGCCAGGCTGAGGGCACCCCCAGAGCCCCAGAGCATACCCTTTGGAGGGGTTGCTGACGACCCTCGGGCACCGTGCGTGTGGTGCCCACAGCGGGGAAGTGGAGTGAGTGTGCCAGCTATGGCGATGCCTTCAAGAGCTGGGGGCGTCCTGGCCTTGGAACTTCTTGCCCTCAGATGCCAGAAGCCAACGTGTCACTCCCGTGGGCAGGTAAGCATTCAAGGGACGAGGCAGGTGGCTCTCCTTTGCAACTGCAAGATCTCCAGCCACTGCCCTCAGCTCCACCATCCACAGTGCGTGCACACGCGCGCTCACACACACACACACACACACACACACACTCCCAACAGGAACCAGTCATTGCGCCATGCAATTGTTGAACTTCACCCTGTGCGTCTTTGAGTCTGCGCGAGCCAGAGATTGCTTCCCAAGTCCTATTTAGAGCAGTCTTGTTTTGGAGGGGTCAGCAAGGGCGTGGCTGGCACTCGGATATTGCTGTTTTTCAGAAAGTCTATTGAGGAAACAGAATGCTGAGACCAGGTGGGTTTGGAAACAATGAGGATGAACCTCACGCTGTGGGTAATGCTTTTCCCTTCATTCGCTTAGACTTCTGTTGACACCCAAATCTGACAGGACCCTGGCTACAGACATCCCATAGGGGAGACAGGGTTTTTTCCTTTATTTGTTAAAAAGGATAAGGAGATCTTAAGACAGACCCTAAATACTGGAGTCAGCTCCTTGATGAAATCTCTGTGGGCATGTGCACCTGTCCTCAGCAGCTCTTATATAATCAGAGTTAGTTCATTCCATGTATGATGCTGTGTGGAAGTCCTGCCTTCCTTCCTGGCCAAGCAGAGGGGCCATTACCTCCAAAGGGCCATTTAGCTCCTGGGGCAGGCAGAGCAGGACTCAATTTGGGATCTGCCTTTTACTGGCTGTGACGCATCATTTAACCTTTCTGCAGCTGAGTTTCTGGAAAACAAGGGATCGTAACAATCATTTTCATTCATTCATCCTGTTGCTTATTCAATTATTTTTCAGCACTAATTCTGGGCCGGGCACTGTTCTGGGCACTGGACATAGGTCAGTGGGAAAAAAAAAAAAAACAGACACAGATTCTACCCTCACTCTTGTGCAGGATGATCAATCACAAACACAATAAATAGGAAAACTGCATAGCAAGTTAAGTGGGGAAAAACCCAAGAAGAGAGGGGGAAGTGTGTGTGTGTGCGTGTGCGTGCGTACTTGCGTGTGTGCGTGTTGGGGGGGGTGGAAATTGATAGAATGATCCAGAAAGGCCTTGCTGAGAAGGTAATGTTTGAGAGAAGATCCAAGGTGAGAGGTGAGAGAGAAAACCATGAAGATACTTGGTGAAAGGCACCTGGGTGGCTCAGGCAAAGGGAAAAGCAGTGCAAAGGTCCTGAGGTGGGAGTGTATTGGGTGTATGAGAGTCACAGCAGGGAAACCAGAGTGGGGGGTGTGTATGTGTAAGGAATGGGGTCAGAGAGATAACTTTATAAAGTGGTCCTGAGAATTAAACCATTGTATGGCTCATTTACATAATAGATATACAATGACCAGATTTTAGATGGTGAACCCATGCAAGTGAATGAGTCGGTCAACAGATATTTCATTTATCCATCAGGACACTAGCACTCAAAGAGGTCTATTGACTTGCCCACGGTCACTCAGCTGGCTTGTGAAGAACTTGTAGCTAGACTTCAATACCGACGTTCATAGCTCAAGATTTAATCTTCCCGAAATTATTGACACAGATAAAAGTCCTGAGCAATGCCCTCTCCCAATTCGATGCAGCATTTGCCATTGTGAAATGAGGATGTCCTCCAAAACATCCTACAGCGCACCCGGACAGCCCCCCATCACAAGGATGGACCCAGCCCCAAATGTCAACAGTGTTGCAGTTCGCTTAGGGGAAGAGCCCCAAATCCATTGTTGGTTTTTTTTTCCCCTCTTCAAACTCGCATTGTTTTAAATTCTACTTGGTGATTCTCAAGGGTGTGTGGGGAGCTGATAGTACAAGATTCAATGGGGGGTGGGACCCACTAAGTCCCTCCACCCACCCCGGGGTGGGGATGTTGAGGGGGAAGGGAAGGATTCCTGGCTAGGACGAACTCAATCCTATTTCCCCTTCCAGGGATCTTTGTTGAAGGCATTAGCATGGACTGGGGGGAAAGGGTGGAGCCAGAAGCCAGCACAGTTTTCCAAAATAAAGTCATAGATAAGAGATTAAGATCCCTGAGACCGTTGCTTTGCTATTCACAAGCACAAAGGCTTTATCCAGGGCTCCTCAGCTCAGCCTGGTGGGATAACAGATATTATCAGAGGCAACACATGAAAATAATACTATCTGAGGTCAAGAGGGTGGGTCCTCTCCTCTGCAAGGAGCTCAGCACACTTCCATCCACACCAGCCCATGACCTTTCCCAAAGACCAGGCGACAGGGACAACTTACTAAGCAAATTTGAACCAGGGACCGGAACCCAGATCAAGTTTAAGGGCATGCCCAGTGAGAGCACAGTGAAGGCGACAGACCAGTTTTCTTGAGTCCCAGCTGATTGCTCTTTCACCCATGCATTCTCTCATTCATATCTTCAACAGATATTTCCCAGGTGCCCACAACGGGTCAGGCTCTATGCTAGATCTTGGAGACATGGCTATGGACAAGACATGGTCCCTGACCTCTGGCGACTCACAAGTTAGAGGGGAAGGAAGACAAAGATGGAGGTGGTTATATGGGCTATTCACCTGGAGTCTGAGGACCACACAGGGTGATGCGAGGCCACGACAGAGACGATCAGGATTGTGTATCGGCCAAGGGACATAGCTACTCAATCCAGGGATTCAGGAGAAGCTTTGGGAGGAGGTAAAGTCTCCACCAGTCTCTCAACCTTGACATTACTGACACTTTGGAGTAGATAACTCTGTGTCGTGGGACCGGCCCTGCGCCTTGTAGAATGATTGGCAGCATTCCTGGCCTTCACTCATGAGACGTCAGTAAGTTGAACCCTCCCCCCAGGTTGGGACCAAATTGTCCTCTAGAGGACAAAATCACCCTCCCCTCCATCTCCTCCCCCGACCCCATAAGAACAGGACAAAGATGCAAAGAATATGTGGAAGGCAAGGCAGTAGAAGCTTCTGGATTGCACTACTCTGTGGCCTTGTGCTGTGTGAGCCATGGTAGGAGTTTGAATTTTATTCCAGGATCCACGGAAACCACTAAAAGAGGTTGAAAGGTGAGGGACACAATCCTGTCTTGGTTTTCAAAACCTCCCTTGGTGTCGGGATGGGAGGTGTGAAGGCACAGGGAGACCAGAAGGAAGGTCTTCCCCAATGAACCAGCCTGCAGGTGACCCCAGGGGATGGTGCTCGGCACCAGGACTGTAGAGTGGCACCCCCCCCAGCCCCCCGTCCAGGCCTGGGCATCCAGGCTGACACATCCTCCCTCCCAGGCCTGCGGGCTCCAGGGAGCCAATGCCAACATCCTGGCTGCCCCGTGACTCAGAGCAAAGGACCTTTCCCTTTCTGGAAAGAGAGCCCAGTCTTTAAGGAGGATTAGGTGTCAACGGGAGAGCATGTTCCTGTCGGAGCCAAGGCACTGTGGGAGCTGTCCTGGCTGAGTCCCCGCCCAGGGCGCCCAGGGAAGGGGTCACATGCCTGAAACCTACGGCGTGTCGGGCGGGGCTCACGGCAGACACTCAGCCTCTAGAACCTCTTGTTAGAACATAGAGCATGCCTTCTGATCGCCCCATCTACTACACACGGACGGCCATTTCTCAAAGGATTCGAATCAAAGGCACCGCATGCGCAAACTGTTTAAAACCTATTTTCAATTCGGTTCCTTATTAATATCAGTTGTCACTGTTCTGAAGGAAGTAGTGCCACCTTAAAGATGAAGAAACAGAGTCGGGGGAGGCAGTGTGTTATATACGCCATCCCTCTCTCGATGCTCACACCCATGCTGTCAAGTCAGCACTGTTCTTGTTCCCATTTTACAGATGAGAAAAGCAAGACTCAGTGGCTCCGAGAGGCCTCCTCGCAGGAAGAGGCCGAACTACAGTTGAGAGGGAAGTCTGGCTGACTCCAAAGCATCCAGAGAACACAGCACCAAATCAGCCCCTGCCCACCCTGCAGGCTTCATTCTCCTTGGGCTGAGGCAGCCCTGAGGGCTGGAACAGGCCGGAGGGGCGTGGGCAAGCCAAGAGCACCTGTGCCCACTACCTTTCTTTCCTGGGAAGTAGCAGGGCTTTTAATGCAGCACGAGGCAAGGACCCGGGGCTCTTGACTTGGCCTTGGGAGCTCTCAATACCAACAGGCTTTTCTGTCGCCTCCCAACCCTTTCAGACCTCTACTCTCTGAAAACTCAGGCTCTGTGGAAGGTCACACGGACAAAGGCACCCACCCAGTGCTTTCAAGAAGGATGTGCCAGGATTTTCCTTAAAGCAACCAGGGCCATCATCTTAAACTGCTGCAAGATCGAACCACTCCCGTGCATAAAGCCTCCGCATTTGATTGTTATTTTTAAGGATTTTATTTATTTAAGAGAGAGAGAATGGGGGGAGGAGCGGAGGGAGATGGAGAGAGAGAATCTCAGGCAGACTCCATGCTGAGCGCAGAGCCCAACCCGGGGCTCGATCTCACGATGCTGAGATATGACCTGAGCCAAAACCAAGAGTTGGACACTTAACCAACTGCGCCAACCAGATACCCCCGATTTTTTTTTTTTTTTTCCATCAGATCCAAACTCCTTTGGAAGCCCCTCCTGACTTGGCCCGGGCAAAACTCCTACCCCCTTCCCCTCGCTGGCCACACCGGCCCTCCAACTGTTTCTCAAGCACCCCACACCCATGAATACCCACAGACGGGTCCGTGCCCTGACTGTCCTCTCTGTCCATTCCTCACTGGCGGCATCTCCTCCCCAGCTTTGATTGGGCTGGGAGCAGGGAGCCATGTAAGGTTTCAGAGCAGAGGAGTACACAAGAGAGAGAGCACCATACCCACGATGGGGTGGGCAGCATAAGGCATTTAGTTCAAGCCCCTCGACCAGTCTCTTAGGTTGTTTTATAGATGAGAAAACAGGTCTAAAGAAGAACTGAGTGCCTCTGGCGCAAGGCTAGCCTGTGTCCAAGGGCAGAGGTGGGCTTTACACCCGTGCCCGAGGTCGGCCTGGCTCCCTTCCCTTCCCCATGTCCTTGGTCAGAGCCTTTGAGTTACAAGCTCAGGAAATGGAAGCTCACTCGTCCCCGTGGAAGCTGGAGGCCTTCACAAAGTGTCTGTAACCTGCCAGGAGGCGGAGCGCCCCAAGGATTGGGGCTCCTCGCGCAGCTGGCCGATGGACTCCAGATTCAGAGCAAAGGCACCTCGGAGCATAAATCCGTCCAATGTACCTGGGGACTAAGGGCCTTTCAGTCTCCCTGCTACCTGTCATTACAGCCCCCCCCTCCCCCCACGGGGAGGAACCTTGGGGTGAAGGGAGAAGGAAGAACCCGGCCGGTCACTGACGTGGGAGTCTTGTCGACACGGTTTATGGCCCTGCCTTGGGCCTCCCAGACCACTTCTGCCTGATCTCTATCAACCCAGGCTCCAAGGACAGCTGGCTTCCTGCGTTATCTGCAGATCGGCGAAAAAACCACACGAGGCTTAAATTCCCACCCAGGGCTTGTTGGCGGATTAAGGCACGACTCCCAGACATCACCCGGGGGCTCAAAGGGAAGTCCACAGGGCAGAGAAGGTGTGCGACCTTTGATGGAACCGTCCTCTGACCCGGACAAGCCCAGAAAACACCACCCAGGAAGCTGGACACATGCCCCAGTGCACAAGCGCAGAGGTCTCTCCTCTTGCTGCATTCCAGAAGGCCAACGTGAACTGATGTTTCCCGCGGTCACCCAAACACATGGGTACCTAGCCGGCCTCCCGATCTGGGCCCCATGAAGCTCTCTGCTGCAGAGGTGACAAACTTTCTGCAAAGGGCCAGGGAGTAAGTGTTTCCAATTTTGTTGCAACGACACCCTCCTGCTAGAGCGCAAAAGCAGCCCCAGACCACAGGTAAAGGAACAAGCATGGCTATGTGCCAACAAAACAGGTGATGGGGCCAAGTTAGCCCCTCGGCCACAGCTGGCGGGCTTCTGTTTCACAAACGGTGTGAGATCCTCAGACATGTGGATCCGCATTTCCTGAGTTGTCTTCTCTCCAAGGTCAAAAGAAGGTCCTGCCTAAGAGGCAGATTTTCCCAGAAAGATGAATGGATATGGTTTTGCATCCTTCTTATGGCCAGCTCTCCCTGGGCACCTCTCATCCCACCGGAATCCAGAAGTATAGGGCATCTCGGAGGGCTGCTGACTGCTGCATCCCCAGTGTCTAGGAAATGCCTGACACATAGGGGGTGCTCAACTAAATAACTGTCGATTGGGTGAATGTGCTGAGCTTCTGGCTATCAAGCAAAACCTTGTGGGCAGGCTCTTGCCACCCATTCACCCTTGCAGCTCCAGCCTGGCACGTCCCGGGAGCTTTGAAAAGGTGTCCGACTGGATTCCCCCCAGTGGCAGGGTCCTGGGCAAGGCTGCTTAGGCAAAGCAAGAGATGTTTCTTCCTCTGTCTCCTTTCGCTACCCTGGCTGCTCGTCAACATCCAGAGATGGAGATTGGTTGAGTACAAAACGCCCCAGTGAACATTTGCCCATGAATCCTTCTGTGAATCTTCCATCTTTAATTACTTATGAAAAGCAGACCAGATTTTCCTAACTGGTTACAGTTAAATGTGTGTTACTATTGTAATTATTAAAACAAGAGAAGAAAAATAAAAAAATGCTTCATGTGCAAACTCGGGATAGAAAACCAAGAAGAACTTTCCTCCAGGATACTTGATCAGATTTCTCAAACTGCAGAGGGCGTAAACATACCTGGAGGGCTGGTTAAAAAGACTGATCCCCAGGCCCAACCCCTGGCAGCCGCTCTGCAGGGGGCCTGGGGCAGTGCCTCCAAATCCGCATTTAGAAGACCCGTCCCCAGGTGAGTCCTGCAGATACAACTGGACCGCACTTAGAGAAAACAATGTTCTAGCCAATGCCTTTGAGTGGCTTCTGCCCCAATGCTGTAGCCTGTGAGGGGACGGTCCAAGACATCAGGGCCCAGCTGGGCACCTGGGTGGCTCAGTTGGTTAAGTGACTGCCTTCGGCTCAGGTCATGATCCTGGAGTCCCAGGATGAGTCCCTCATCGGGCTCCCTGCTCAGCAGGGAGTCTGCTTCTCCCTTGGACCCTCCCCCCCTCTCATGTGCTCTCTCTCTCTCTCAAAAAAAAAAAAAAAAAAAAAGACATCAGGGCCCACCCAGACCCAGGAGGAATCTACATTTTTGAAAAGGACCAAGGACATCCGGTGGCTGTGCCACAGAAATCCAGCCTGTGAATTACCTGTGAAGGCCTTTGACCCTCCGGGTTTCCCGCAGCTTATCTGCCAGGCTGCCTATTTGCTCTGTCTCAAAAGTGTACAGGGGTTCCTCTAACTCCAAAGCATCTTAAGTTGTTTAATTACACTAATTGCCACCCGGGGCTATAAATTTTATGTTAATGCTCTACCAGGTGATTCACGTGGTAAATTACACACTTAAGACTTTTCCCAGGGCTTACCTTCAAACCCTAAGCTCATTCAAAACACTAACATCCAGGCCCCCCAGAGCTGGGGCAGCTGAAGAAGGGTGTAGATAGGCCTGGGGACCTCCCACAATGTCTCCTCGAATCCTTCCACCTCCGTTTTTCTCCTCGTCATCTTTTCTTGGGCAATGCGAACACTTCTTTCCCCGTAGCAAGAGGGCTCCACCTGCAGATAGACGCCCGGGCCAAGTCACCAACACCCAGGGACAGATCATAGGCCATGCAACAGGAAGAAAACAGACAAAGGATTTGACCTTCACCTTTTTTTTTTTTTAAGATTTTATTTATTCATTTGACAGAGATAGATACAGCGAGAGAGGGAACACAAGCAGGGGGAGTGGGAGAAGGAGAAGCAGGCTTCCCGCAGAGCAAGGAGCCCAATGCGGGGCTCGATCCCAGGCCCCCCGGATCATGACCTGAGCCGAAGGCAGACGCTTAACGACTGAGCCACCCAGGTGCCCCTAACCGTCACCTCTTAACAGGTGTCTCCTATCTATTTCTCCTTACTCCACTTGTACCTGGAAGAAGCCTCCAGATTCATCTTCCTAAAGCACTCCTTTGATCATGCTATGGCTTAAACACCTTCCATGGCTCCCACTGGCCACAGTTCTAAATCCACACCTCTTCAGATGACTTGCCTAGCCCAGTCCTGCTCTGGTTATCTATTGCTGTAGAGCAAATCACCTGAAACTGAATGAAACAAAACAACTCTTGTGTATTCTTTTCTCTCAGGAGGTGCTTGGGCTCAGGAGGCCAGTTTGTGCATAGACTCTCCCGTGGCTGGAGGGAGTCAGCTTGAAGGCTTCTTCCCTTATGCATGTGGCACTGGGGCTGGGAAAGTGTAAACAGCTCAGGCCCCTTGGGCATCTCTTCCTGTTCTTTGAGATCTCTCCACGTGTCCCCTCCAGCCTGGCAGTTTCAGAACACATCCAGAGCTCCAAAGGTGAATGTCCCAAAGGGAAGAGTCAGGCAGAAGCTGGTTCTCCCTTTATGACCTAGCCTCAGAACCCACATAGCATCATTTGTATGGCCGATCACCAGGACTGCCCATTTTTGACACGAGAGAATGAACGCCTTCCTCTTGATAGAAGTGTCAAAGAATCAGTGAGTGTAGTTTTTTTAAAAGACTTTATTTATTTATTTGACAGAGAGACACAGCGAGAGAAGGAACACAAGCAGGGGGAGTGGGAGAGGGAGAAGCAGGCTTCCCGTGGAGCATGGAGCCCAATGCAGGGCTCAATCCCAGGACCCTGGGATCATGACCTGAGCCGAAGGCAGACGCCTAACGACTGAGCCACCCAGGCACCTCTTCATGAGTGTATTTTAAAAGCACTTCAGGCCCCAAACTCCTTTTCCAGTAAATGGGCCAGGATCTCATTTTTCAAGTGAGCTGTCCGCCTTCCAGTCAACCTGCTCTACTCATTATTTTAAAAACACACTCAAAACTTGCCCACTCCGTGCCTCCATTCACCTCATTATCTCTGCAAGGAATGCCCCCATTTTGCCCCCTTGATCCTACAAGCCCATCTCACCCATAAATCTCCCCTCACAAGCCCCATCTCTTTCTTATGCCTGTTATGGTGTATACCGTTCAGTGGGCAATTAATTATTCTCTGTAACATCTCTCCTCTCCCCACCTTGATACTGGGCTTCAATCTCTTAGGATTTAATTTCTCGGGTGCAAACACTTCATCTCCTTAGTTCCCTAGCTGAGTCTTTATCATAAGCACCATCTATTGGGTACTTCCCATGGGTCCAACACAGCACTTGGTCTTCTGCCAACACTGACTCACCTATTCTGGATGACCAGCTGGAAAGACAAGGATTAGTACCTCATTCTGTTGATAGGAAATGATGGAGGTTACCCACGGGTAAGCTCACCCAACCAAGTTCACATAAGCTCAGAAGCCACACACTTAGAACTCGGGCTCATTTCTCTGTATTCCAAAGCCTGACCACCTACCGCTTTGCAGACCCACCTCTTACGTCTGTCTGATCGCCTTCCATCATCTCCCTAAGGACAATCAAAGAGGACTGTCCATTCGATTTTATTCTTTCTACCTAGATTTATTTGATTTCAATTTCTTTACCTGGAGCCTGCGCACAATGCCAGGCATAAACCTACCACAATGCAAGTTCTTAGGGATAAAGAAAAGTGCATCCAGTTCACCTTTTTTTGGTTTTATGGAGAAGGATATTCAGTTCTGAGGATGCTAGCACATGTTATGAAGACCTTGGAATTAATCACTGGGTCTTCTGGTTTTTGAGTTGCCTTTATTTTATTTTATTTTTTTAAAAGATTTTATTTATTTATTTGAGAGAGAGCACAAGCAGGAGGAGCGGCTGAGGGAGAGGGAGAAGCAGGCTCCCTGCTCAGGGAGGGGCAGGGCTCAATCCCAGGACCCTGGGACCATAACCTGAGCCAAAGGCAGAGGCTTAACCGACTGAGCCACCCAGGCGCCCCTTGAGTTGCCTTTATCACTCAGTCCAAACCCTTCCCAACTACATTTTCTCACTCCTCAAAGACAAACATCATGTTCTAGACATTCTTTAGCCTTCAGCTTTTCAGAGAAGGTCTTATAACCTCCCTGATCCACTACCCTCTCTCCCCTTCAAGACTAGATCTGTGCCCCCATAATGCCCTGCTATGGGTTGAATTACATCCCCTAAAAAGATATGTTGAAGTCCTAAGCCCGGATGCCTATGCATGGGACCTGATCTGGAAATAGGGTCTTTGCAGATGTAACCAAGTTCAGATGAGGCCCTAAGGAGGGCCCCAATCCAATACGACTGATGTCCTTATAAAAGAGACAACATAGAGGACATTAAGAGAAGGAAGGGAAAAATGGGCGGGGGGAATTGGAGGGAGAGATGAACCATGAGAGACTATGGACCTGAGAAACAAACAGGGTTTTAGAGGGGAGGGGGGAGGGGGGACGGGTTAGCCCGGTGATGGGTATTAAGGAGGGCACGTACTGCATGGAGCACTGGGTGTTATACGAAAACAATGGATCGTGGATCACTACATCAAAAACTAATGATGTATTGTATGGTGACTAACATAATAAAAAATAAAAAATAAAAAAATAAATAAGACAACAGGTAGAACGTCATGTGACCACAGAGGCAGGGCTTGAAGTGACACAGCCAAGGATGCTCCGCCATCTCCAGAAGCTAGAAGGTTAAGGAAAGAATCCAGGAAGAGTCCATGCTTTGGACAGAGGCTGGCCCTACCTTGATTTTTGCCTCCAGAACTTCGAGAGAATACATTTCTGTTGTTTTAAGCCCCCCAGTTTTAGGCACTTTGTTGCAATAGCCCCAGGAAATGAATACACAGCCTGACCTACAGTATTTCTATAATGGCCATCAGCCAGGGAGGTGTCAACCCTATGAGAACATCAACCCAGTCTCGCCTGCTGCCATACCCTCCAGAGCACATAGTAGGTCCTCAATAAATAGTCCTTGCATGCATACGTGAATGGAGGCTCCTTCACTCCATGTTAGTCTAGCGTTATGAAGACCTATCACTGCTTATGTCATCCCCAGAGCCACACAGCATGGCAGGACCCTCCTACTGGACTCCTCTCTCACGGGGACACGCAGTCCGGACTCTGAATTCAGAAGGGCCTGGAGACTTGAGTCTGGCCCATCTCACTGTCTAACTCCCACTGCTAGTAGGTGCCCTGAGGATCATCTTGGGCCGGCCCTGGAGCTCCTCACCTCTTCCCCGAGCAATTAACTAATGGCTGGTTGGAGGTAATTAGACTCCTATCTGAATACAACAGCCAAGCCTTCTTCGGAAGTTTGAAGACGAAGATTGCCTACAATGCACAGGCCTCAAAACCAGGGAAATAAATCTAAAAGCTCCATGTATTGAATCAAACTCCCTGCCTCGAATTGAAGAATGGACAGGTCCCTGTTACAGCCTCCCGGCATTCTTATGGTAAGAACCATATTCAGCCGCTAACCTTTCTCCTAAATTGTTCGTCCAAGTTAGACCATTATTATAATGAAATACCTCGCCCGGGAATGTTCTTGGTTTCAGCTAAAAGGTTTTCTCTCTCTCTGACTCGGCGCTCACAAGCGCGGCCTTAATTTGGGGGAACTTGCCCCTCGGCTGTCTTGAAAGGACTTTGACAGGTCTCTTTATATTTTATTTGATTTGCTTCATTTCGGCCTGTGGGTCAGCATGCCCCAATCCTAATGATGATGAAAACTGTAAAAGATGGAGCAGCCCCAAGAAAGGATTAAGGAAAGCGAGCCATCACTTTAGTGAGGGAGAAATGGGAGCAAAGCCTCGGGTTCTAGAAGGTTCTGCGTCCTTCCGCCTTCTGGGAGACAGAGAGCGCTGAAGGGAAGAGGTCAGACCCGGATGTTTGCAGCCTCTGGCCCCTCTGGGGCTCCCTGGTTGAACTGTGAATTCTAATGGCCAATGCACGGGGCTGTCTCAGGAGGGGCTGACTTTAAGAGAAGTGGCCAAGTTCAGTACTCAGTTCTGAAATGCTCAGAGCTCACACTTAAGGCAGACTGGGTGGTTGGAGGCCTTGTCAAGGCTTGAAGAATAAAATGCTGTCATGCCAGGTGGCCATTCGAGATCCTGTTAATGCCACAACCGCATCTTCCTCTCTTCCGGTATACTTCCCAGAGGTCTCAAACTGAAGGTCCCAGGGCCAAATCTGGCCCCCCAGTGTGTTTAGTCTAACCAGTGTTTGTTGGTTTTGTACTTAATGCTTTTTGTTAGTGAGTAGTGAAAAATAAAGAAAAAATGGGAAATTTCACGTTAAACTGCTCAGTTCCTTTTAAAAAAAGTCAGACAATCTGGCCCACTAGACTGGTATTTCCTGCCCCCTGTTAGGTGGGGAATGCCCACCCTTGGCCACTGACTTTTCTGACATGCCTAGCTCTGGGACCACCTCACCGCCACCACCACTGGTCAATACTGCCCTCCTACTTATTCCACAGTAATAAATCAAAGTCACCCTTTGCACAAAGATTCTCCTCCACTCCCAGACAGGAAAAAAAAAAACCTCCTGGTCCTACTGTAGGTTTGTGTTTCATCTGCCTAACTCATTTGAGTAAAACAGATCCTTCTGTCTGGGTTACCTGAATAACTCCATTCATTTTTTATGACTTAACACAGATGTCACTTCCTCTGTGGTGCCTTCCCTGATTGCTACCCCCTCCTGCCCCTTCTTTTGCTGCTGTCATTCACAGTCTGCTTCCTCCATCCAGACTCTTCCTACCCTGCATTGAAATGTCTGTTTCTTCTCCGTCTCCCCTGCTGGGCACTACCTCTGTGCAGGGAGAGGCTGTGTCTGAGCTCTGCAGACTCAGCATGGAGTTTGGAGCCTGGCACCTAGCAGGGTCTCAAAGTGCTTGCAGGATAGACAGAGAAAGGAAGAAAGGGCTCCGTCTCTAAGGACAGTCAGAATGCCGACAGCGGGAATGCATAATAATAATAGACACAATAGGGGCGCCTGGGTGGCTCAGTCGTTAAGCGTCTGCCTTCGGCTCAGGTCATGATCCCAGGGTCCTGGGATCGAGCCCCACATCGGGCTCCCTGCTCGGCGGGAGGCCTGCTTCTCCATCTCCCTCTCCCCCCGCTTGTGTTCCCTCTCGCTGTATCTCTCTCTGTCAAATAAATAAATAAAATCTTTAAAAAAAAAAATAATAGACACAATAGTAGTAGCACCTAATGCCTATTGGCCGGGTTTGGTATGTGCATCTTTTACAAGTTAATTCATTTAGACTCAGTTTAGGTCTTCTGGGAAGGAGACAACCAGATGGAATCAGTCACGAGATTTATCTGGGGATGCCTGCAAAGGATCCAGGGGGCAGGGAGCAGGAGGAGAACATTCGGATTGCAGCGCAGGGTCCTCTTGGGAAAGCTCTACAACCTCTGCTATGCTCAGTGATCAGTTGCGGGCAGCCCTGGGTCAGTGTGAACACGGTGCAGGAACCCGGGGTGGGTCAGCAGGAGACTGCCAGTGGCCCAGCTCCCTTACCGCGGTACCGATTTAATATTCACACTAACTCCTGGGGAGCCACTGATATTATTGCTGTGTTCCAGAGGGGGAAACTGAGCCTCCAGCCTCAGCTAACTGGGGCAACGTGGCCCAAGGTCTCACACACACACCCAGGCGCGCGCGCTCACGCATGGCTCTGAAAGATGGAAGCAGATATCACTACCAGATCAGGCTGGCTCCCGAGCGCCCGTGGAGCCGCTCTGCTCCAGAATCCCAGCAAGGCTGGGAGAAAGACAGTGATGACTTAGAGTGGCTTAATAACTAACTGTGTGTGTGTGTGTGTGTGCACGCCTTTGAAGCATTGCATCGTTGCGCTCCTTTAACCCTTCAGCCAGCCCCTGTGTGAAGATGCCCTCATTCTCCCATTTCACAGAGGAGGAGACTGAGGCACAGAGAGGGGAAGACGCTTACCCAAGGCCACAGCTTGGAAGTGGCAGGGTAGCGATGCAAGCTCCGAGAGGTCCTACTCTTTTTTTTTTTTTTGAAGATTTTATTTATTTATTTGAGAGAGAGAGAGAATGAGAGACAGAGAGCATGAGAGGGAGGAGGGTCAGAGGGAGAAGCAGACTCCCT
>NW_023270436.1:12152380-12174488 GCF_011800145.1 Mirounga leonina
TGACCTGAGCCGAAGGCAGTGGCTTAACCAACTGAGCCACCCAGGCGCCCGAGAGGTCCTACTCTTAAGGGCTCTGTCCACTTCGGCAAAGCAAAGAAAAGGAATGTTTGACATACAGATTGTGTGAACAACAGCATCCCTGCAAAATGTTACTGTTTTTATGGGTCTGCAAACTACAGATGTTCCAAGCAGCGGCTTGGTAAAGACGCAAGTCCCCAGGGCAGTCCCTGGCCAAGGATGGCCAGCCCGGCGTGGGGGCGGGGGGCGGGGGGGGGGGGCCTGGAGCAGGTGCCAGTCCGCGGGCAGGTGGCTGGGGCCGGCTCCGGGAGCGGCGGGCGGGGGGTGCCGAGCGCCCTGCGTGCGAAGGCGAGGCCGCGCCCCCGCGCCCCAGCTCGCGCCGCGCCTGCCGCCGCCACCCGCCCGGCCGGCCACGCAGCGGCCTCCGCAGACTCGGCGGCGCCAGCGCACCTGCAATAAGGCCGCGCCGCCGCCGCCTCGCGCCCAAGGCCGCCCGCCCGCGCGCCGCTGATAAGACGCGGGGAGGGGGCGCGGGGAAGGGGCGGGGCCGGGGCCCCCGCGGCTCCCCTGTGCCGGCCTGTCCCCAGATCGCGCTCCAGCCTGTCGCGCCCCGAGGGCTCTGCCCGCAGCCGAGTCCTTCTCTCGTCTGTGCCCCAACCCCGCCGCGTGGGCGCGCGCGCGCGCGTGCCCCTGTCCCTTCCTCCCTCCTGTCTCTTTCTCTGGTCACTCCCAGCCCTTTCTGTCCACGCTCCGCTCTCTGCCTCTCACTATCTGATTCTCCCCATCTCTCTCTTTTTCTCGGGCTCCTTTTTGCTTTCTCCCTCAGCACGGTGAGTCACTCTGTGTCCCTATCTGTGTGTGTGTGTGTCTCTCTCCATCGCACCGTTGCCTGCCCGCCTGCTGGAGCTGGGTCCTCAGAGCCACCTGGAGCAGGAACAGCTGGACCCCTGCAGCGGGCTCAGCAGGTGTCCTGACCTCCGTGGGCAGGGCTGTACTCACCTGGGCGCCTTTCATCTGAGGCTCTCTGCGCACTTCACAAACAGTCATTAAGGCCCGCCTGGGGCCAGGTCAGGGAATATCAGAGCCCGGGCTGGTCGGTTATCTTCATTATTAATATGCACCCCCTCTCCCTTAAATGAGTTTAGTGCTGGAGACAGGATCCCCGCTGACGCCCAAGAGATTAAGGTCTCTCAGGGTTGAACAGGCCAAAGATGACCAACTGATAGAGCGGGTACAGGGCTTTCTGCAGCTTCCTCCCTGCCCTGTGGGCCTCTGCCAGGAGCTTCAGAGCTGCCTGCCACTTTGACAGTGCTCCTGGGGTCCAGCGAGGAGGCTGGATTTCTCAGAATGGGGCCGGCCCCAGAGGTCTACCCCTACCAGAGGAGGGACTCTTGCCTCCCAGAAGAGGAGAGCAGGGATGCCCATGGGACCACAGCTTCTTTGCCCTTAGCTAAATCCAAAGTGGCAGAGAGAAGACCGGTGCCATAGGTTTTATTTCTGCATTCATGTTTCTGATCAAGGGGTGCATTCAGATACTACGTGCAGATAAACAGCGAGGGGCCCAAGCAAGCGTGGGTGGGCAACTCAGGAACTGGATCCAGGGCAAAGCCCCTGTGCAGAGAAGGCGATGACAAAAGTCTATTCACTGGGCAACAGAAACTACTGCAGGAAAGCAATTCAGGTCCAACCAACTTCTTCCTCCCCCCCCCACCCCCGACTCCCCAAAAAAGGATATTTCTGGTACCTGTTCTGCTGGCAACAGCCACAACTGAGGCCTGTTGTTTAAGTGCACACCTCCAGTAAGTCTCCAGGAAGTAAAGAGAGGGTTCTCTGAAGCCTCCGGATGCTGTGAACGGGGAGCAAAGGGACACTGGTAGAATGTCGTGGCCAACTGAGGACCTTCTACCAACTTTCCAGCAGCTCAGCCTCCAGTATCCTAAGTTACTGCTCGAATACTGTCCCTGAGAGGCCTTCACTGTGTGACCTCAGGCAAGTCACTTGCCCTTTCTGGGCCTTATCTCTCAAATAAGATCGAAAGATTTCTTTGGCTCCTTCAAGTCTCTGGCCAGGTAGTATGTATATCCTGGCCTCATACACATGTCCCCTAGGAGGGACCTGAAGTTAAGTGTTTCTTCCAGGGTGGCAGGCCACACTCCCTGTCCCAAATCCCTGTTTGGTTTTGTGTCTATTTTTTAGCTAGGGGAGGGGATCTTCCTCCTCCTCTTCTCCTCCTCCTCCTTCTCTGCTGAAATACCATATTTTATTTTAAAAACTCATGCTAGGATATATTCTCAACGTGAAAAGATTCTTGCAGGCGGCTGTAATTTCACCGTGGTAGCAAAGACTACAGTCTCCCGGTGAGGAGCTGAAAGGTTGAAAGATTTTTTTAGGAATTGTTTTCTTATCATTCCCAGATATTTAAAAGGATTTTTTACCAGCACCACTCACGTTGACTGCCACCGAAAAGAAGTCTACCCTTTCTGCACCACAGTAGTTCAGCGAATAACAAAATAAAGAGAAGTGTTAATTGCAGAATCCAGCAGATGGGTGTACAGATATTGCCTGTAAAATGCTATCAACATTTCTGTTCGCTTGAACATTTTTATAATACGTTCTACGGACAGAAGTATGGAATGTCTACCAGTGCCCCTCATGTTCTTGTGTATCAACTGAAGTCTGTGTTGCTAAAGATCAGGATCTCACTAATAACTACATTACATGAGGAATCTGGGTGTTCAGTGGCTCTTTTTTTTGAGGACGAAAGAGATGCCGCCTGCCTGGCGTCCCAAAGCTAGCTTAGAGGAGCCGCAGAAGGGGCCTGGGGATGGAGAAATCTGGAATCTGATTACACGTGGGTCACTGAGTCATGCTCTGACCTTAGGTAAGTAGGTTTACACTCGGTGTCCTGTTTTTCCATCTGTGAGATGGGAATGATAATGCAGGGCTGTTGGGACAAGCAAGCAGATAACTTTCAGAAAGCCCTTTGAGCTTCTTGGAAATAGCATGCAAGATATGATTAGGCGCCAGGGAGCTGCAGGGAAGCGTGCCCAGTGGCGACTGGAATGATCCGAGCTCACTCCGGGCAGACGTGGTCATCGGGCTATAAACAGAGCCTGTCAGTTCTTTCACCTGGTATTGTTCATCTGTCTCCCCCTTCCTTCTCTCGCCCCATGCCATTCACCCCACCCCCAACTCCTCCCAGGACACACTGCTTCTGGAAGCTCCTCTGATCATACCTGCACATTCTTGCTCATGTCATCCCCCACACCACGCCTGAAATGCCCTCTCCTCCTGAAACCTACTGCCCTCAGTCCAGTCCTTTCTCACAGTAATGATGTCAATGAGCACCAGTACTCACAACTGGGGCAGCATCTGGATTATGCGATAGGGCCCTGTGCTAAGTGCCGTCAAATCACTCAATCCTTACTCTTACGATCCCCCCTTCGACAGAGATGTCTAAGAGCTACCAACTCCAAAAACCTTATTCTATTAAGACACGACTCCTGATAGGGTATTTGCAGACACATTGTCGTGGGGCCCTTGCCAGGCAAGAGAGGACTTCCTGTTCTCCCTCCACAGATGGCCCCCCTTTCCGTCGTCTTCACGCTGTCACCCTTTCCATATACACCAGTACATTTTCTTTGACTTTGTCAAGAAGCTGTTCAGTCCGTGTCCCTCGTCCTCCTAGGGTGCAGAGACACCTACAAGGCATGTCTTAGTCAGGGTAGACCAGTTGCTGCAACAAACAAGTCTCTCAAGACTCAGTGGTTTATCGTAATAAAAGTTTGATTCTCTTTAACACTAAAGACAAGGAAAAGCAGCAGGGGGCTCTGTTCCACAGTCCTTCAGAGATCCCGGCTCCCTCCATTTGGTAGCTCTGCCCTTCCCTGGGCCCCTAGAGTTCTTCTTCATTTGGCAGGTGGATGGGAAAGGAGCACAAAGGATGGTGTGGGAGGTTTTTTGGGGTCAGGCCTGCAAGTTGAGTGTATCACTAATGCCCACCAGTGAATGGCTATCAACTTTGTCTGCCACATGGTCTTATCCAACTCCTGGACACACAGGGAAACGTAGCACAGCTTGAGCCCAAAATGTTGATGAACATAGAGCAGGTTCTGCTACAAAGCAGCAGGAATACATAGATGGAGCAAAGAGATGTGTTTCTGCTGGAACAAGGACCAACTTCAAGGGTTAGCGTTTTCAGAGCTGTGCACCTCACGCCTGGCCCTAAGAAACCTCTCTGTTGCACACCAGCTGGAATTTCCAGATCCTTGAATAAAAATAAAAATATCGGCCCTGGAAGTCTTTACTCCCTGCTAGTGGATTTCCTTAGAGCAACAACAGCAAGACCACTTCCAAGTTTAGAACCTATCAATGACTCCCTAAGAAAAAAATATCCTCCCAGTGTGTTATGCCTACACGTTGGGACACGGCCTGTTCACCTCCCTAACCTCACTTCCGGTTCCACCACAGTGGAACTTCACCAGCCATGGGGCTGCATGTCGTTTCCTGAACACACTTCAGTTACCTTCCACTTCCTCCATTCTGGAGGACCCCAGGCTTTTTTTCATCCTCGTGGGTGCCCTAAGATGATAAGTGAGTGAATGAACGCCTCACTTGGACCAACAAGCAGTCAACAGTCTATCTTCCAAGAATATGACTAATCTAATGGTGGATCTGAAATTAAATACCCATCTTCAATAATATGGGGGTTTGGGACACCAACGCCCCCACACGGTTGAAAATAACTTTTGACTCCCCAGAAACTGAACTGTGAATATAGCCTACTACTGACCAGTATAGCTTACCAGTAACATAACAGTTCACACGTATTTTGTATGTTATCTGTACGCTATGCTGCATTCTTTCAATAAAGTAAGCTAGAGTAAAGAAAATGATACTAAGAAAATCATAAGGAAGAGAAAAGACATTTACAGTCCTGTACTGTATTTATAAAACAAGTGGACCCGTGCAGTTCAAACCCACGTTGTTTGAGAGTCAACTGCATGTTTAGAGCAATGTGCTTTCTGCATTTTATATTCCATTTTTTACCTACTTTTTGGTAGCCCTGCCTTTATCTGGGACACTCTACGTTCTCTTATTCTCCACGTCCCAGCTCTGTAATAACTTCAGAAATAAAATCAATCACACCCGTGAGTCAAATCTTGCAGAGATCTCTGTGTTTCTCGTGTTCTTTGGGGAAGAAACACTGATGTAATGAACAAAATTATTCAGTGTCTCTGCCTTCAATTCAAATCAAGTCAGTCAACATTTATTGAGCACCTACAAGTGCTCACACACTGTTGACCCATCCAGAAGTATCTAACTTTGAGGAGGAAAGGAAAGGGCATTACTTAATTTAAACTGATCAATGTCAAATGCCCTTCCAAGCCCCCACAGGGAAATCATCGTGGTTGGAAACTTCCCTGAACCCTCATCATCCCAATGAATGTTGTCTATCCCTGACCTACAGGTTGGACAAGTCCTGAAGAAAAATAGATAGATGCTGATGTATGAAAAATGAAGAACTCAGCTTAAAGGACAGCTTCCTGATCAGATATATTAAAATTAATTAAAAAAATATTTAATATACATTCTTCTCATGAAAATAACATAAGAATTTGGGAAATACAGAAATGTGCAAAGACGAAATTAAGTCACCAATCAGAGAACCACTGACACAAAATTTATCCACCTTTACACTTTTTCCTGGTGTGTGTGTATGTGTGTGTGTGGGGGGGTGTATGATTTTTGGCAAAAGTGATATGCATTGCAGAGTCTTTCAGAATATTTTTTTAGTTTAATATTTCTATTTCCTCCTATTCCTTGAGGCCATGGTTTTAATCACTATATATAATTGTCCCTTGTATATAGCATGACCACGTTTTCTGTAAGAATCTACTGCTGAAGAGCTATTTCCTTTTTCTCTATCATGTTGTTATGATCATGTTCCTCTATACATCTTGGTGACATCTCTGACTACCTGTATTTCCCACCAACTCAATAATTGTCACTGTAAATTATTTTTTCTCCTCTAATAGGCAAAACACAGTTGCTTGTTGTTTTAATTTCCACTGATTTTATTATAATGCTGTCAAATAGCTTCTTATAGCTTAATTCACCCTTTAGAGTTCTTCCTTAAAAATGGATTGTGCATCTTCCCAGCCTGTTCTGTCCTATGTATACATTTATCTTCTTATTAATTTATTATCTTCTTATTAATAAATGTTCCAGAGTAAAACCAACAATCATTTTACTTTCATTATGTATGCATTTTCTTCTAGAGTTCACTTCCTTTGGATTTGTACAGGGTTTTGGGGTTCTCTTTTTTATTTGGTTTAATTATCACTTGTAGCTTTGCCTTTCCTTTTATGACTAAAAAGGGCTCCTCCACACAGGGTTCAGATAAAAGTTCATCGATGTCTCTTTCTAATGCTTTTATAGTCTCACTGTTTACAGGTGACTCTTAATCTACTTGCATTAACTTTGCCACATGGCGTAAGGTTAAGAGTTTGACTTTGTTTTGTCCAAGAGTTTATCATGTGTCATAGTGTCATGCTTCACCTAATATAATTTCTCCATTGATCTGAACTCCCACATTTATCATGGATTATATCCTTATCTATGCTTGGAAGTATTAATGGGATTTTATATTGAATTCCATGTATCTAGATGTCTATTTTGCATTAGGTCCATATTGCTTGAGTCCATATAGCTTGGCAATATGCTTTAAATTTGGTAGTGTAATTCCTCTCTTACTTTTCAGATGAAAATGTATGGCTACTCTCACTTAATTTTATTTTATTTATTTTATTTATTTTTTTTAAGATTTTATTTATTTATTTGACAGAGAGATACAGCGAGAGAGGGAACACAAGCAGGGGGAGTGGGAGAGGGAGAAGCAGGCTTCCCGCCGAGCAGGGAGCCCAATGTGGGGCTCGATCCCAGGACCCCGGGATCATGACCTGAGCCGAAGGCAGACGCTTAACGACTGAGCCACCCAGGCGCCCCTACTCTCACTTAATTTTAACTCGAACATCATTTTCACCTAATTTTAAGGAGTTCCTTTAAAAGTCCTTTTTGGAATTTCACTAGGTTTATTTTAAAAACCAGAGAAGGTTTTGGTTCATTTTTAAACTCTCTCTCTCAAAGCTTTCCTTTGATTCAATCAGCTCATCTGCAAATAAATATGTCTTTATCCCTCTCTTTCTAGTTTATCTTTATCTCATCTGCTTTTTCTCCCCCTGCTTTATTGCATTGGCTAGAACTTCTTAAAAATTATTAAATTAACGGTTGTCATAGGACTTCTTGTTCCTGACTTTAATGGGAAGTCCTCCACTATGAATGATGTTGCTAGCGATCTGAAAAAGATAATCATCACTATGTGAGAGGAACATACATCTAGTTTAATGAAGGCTTGGTTATTGTTCTTGTTTTAAATCACATAGATCTTGAGTTTATCAAATACCTTTTTGATCTACATCAAAATAGTCTTGTTGAATCATCTTCTATTTCGGATATAGACCCTACATCACCATAGTGGTTATTCTTCTACTGTAGGATTTCGTACTGTGCTCTGGAGAGCCCTGGGGGGTGGGGGGCATGATGCCCCTCAGGGGATATGTGAGAGTGGGCTTAGGGAAGGAGGAGAGGAAGAAGAAGGGGATATGGGGATTTAGAGAGAGACCCAGAAGGGGCTGCCCGTATACCATCTTTGCTGCCACAAATTAAGACCTCACAAATGATTTTATGTGAACAAAGCTTATTAAACAAACAAACAAAAAACATCACTTTTACATATCACATGCCTCTGCATAAATGTTTCTTTGTTTACCAAGTTCTCATTTATATTCATAAGTGGGTGTGGCCTGTAAGTTCTCTTTTTAGTGCTGAATTGGCTTACTCTCTCCCATTACTCGTGGGAAAGTGTTAGAATGACCAACTTGTCCTGGTTTGCTGAGATTCTCCAGGTTTTAGTACTGAAAGTCTCATCTCCCAGGAAACCACTCAGACCTTGGCAGGGCATAGAGGGTGATAATTTGTTATCTCTTGAGCATGGAGTATGACTCACTGATAAAGTTTTGATCTAGGATTTTGTTTTTTAGAGGTGGCATGTTGACAACTTTGCAAATGTTTTCCCTGGTTTTTATACATATATAGAGATATATACACACATAAAGACACACTTACATTAATTTTTCAGTAAACTCATTAATATTTCCCTAGAATATCTTCCATGTCACTGAGATTTTTCCAAGTGATTAATATAGAACAGGGTTTCTTAACTGGGGGGAGGGGGGAGTTATTTTGCCCTTAGGGGACATTTTGCAATTTCTGGAGACATTTTTCGTTGTCATAACTTGGGGGGAGATGGGGCGCCTGGGTGGCTCAGTCAGTTACGCATCTGCCTTCGGCTTGGGTTATCATCTCAGGGTCCTGGGGTTGAGCACCACATCAGGCTCTCTGCTCAGCAGGGAGTCTGTTTCTCCCTTTCCCTCTGTCCCTCCCCTTGCTTGTGTTTTCTCTGTCTCTCTCAAATAAATAAATAAAATCTTAAAAAAAAATAACTTGGGGGGAGAGGTGTTACTGGTATCTAATGGATAGAGACCAGGACCATTGCTCAGCATCCTACAATGCACAGGACAGCCTCCCACCACAAAGAATTCTCCAGCCCACATGTCAATAGTGCTGAGGTTGAGAAATCATGATCTAGAGTTACATATAGCACTCTCTTATAACTTTAAATATCCCCTTCCTAACTTCATATCCTGCTTTTCATTGCAGACTTGGAATATTTATGTTTCCTCATGTTTTTTTCTCCTTTAAACTTCTCAAGATCTTGCCCTTTCAAAATGTGTTTGTTTGATCGCTTCTCAGCCATTTGGCTAAGATCAAGTGTAAAATATGCTTGTTTGTTTCTCAAAGAACAGCCTCTTACATGTACTTATCAAATTGTGGTCATTTTCAGTCCTCACTTTCTGATTTCGTATCAACCCCTTCTTTTCTTCTGCATTTGCTGGGTTTGTTTTGATGTTCTTTTTCTAACTGCTTTCGTTGAAAGCTATTAAGTGTGAATCAACAAGACCCATTTACAGCTGACATTCAGTGACACACACTGAAGTTTCACATTATTTCAACCATCAAAGTCATGCCAAGTAGAGGGCAAGAGTGGTCGAAATATACATCACAATCTGCTCTCCAGCAGAAGTCTTGGCTCCAACAGCTGGATCAATTCAACTCACTGGGTTTTAATTAAGCCCGCTAATGTCCACGGTTACAAAATGAGATTTTTTTCTTTCAAAAATAGAGCTTGAGATTTAAGAGAAAAAAATAGATTCAAAAGGAGACACAAGGTATGCAGGGTATCAAGCAAGTGGACGATGAAAGGAGCAAGGTAAAGTTAAACAAATGGGCACAGCTGGAAGGACGGATATGCCCCCCAAAAAGCGTCAACAGTGGATGGAAATAATGGTGGTCATGCAAAGCTGGTGGGAGGGAAGGCAGAGCAACAAGGAGCAGAACAAGGATTCGAAGAGAAGGCCATGCATAATAACGACTATCCTCTCTGCCCTACGAGATACCATCGTTCCTCTTTGGTAGATAAGGACGTGGGGGAGGTACGGAAAGGGCAGATGACTTGCCCCAAGTCATAGGACTTCAAGAGACAAACCCACATGTTTTTCTGACTCCAGAAACCAGCATCTTTTCCCCTACACCACGTTTCCTTGCAAATTACCCCTCACAGGTAAGAACTAGCCCAAGAATCTCACTACAAAGCAGTTTCTCCAACGTCCTCTGTTTCACACACTTCCGCCTGAAGGAAAACACCCCAAACTGAGAACCAGCTAAGCTGGGAAAAGTCCACATGCGGGACATAAATCTCCAGTTTACAAGAGCAAGGAAAATACCCCTTGGGAAGGTTCTGGAGACGACTCAAAAAGACAAAGTCTGGGAATTTAGAAAGAAAAGCTAAAATGGGTCTGACAATGATCTCCAGGAGTTGTCACATCCTGGGGGCACCCACATCCATGGAGATTGATGGCAAGCAGGCTTATAATTTGATCATGTGATGGCTGCCAAATGCCCAATGGAGCAGTGAGGGTACAGAGAGGGAGAAACGCTCCTTCTACGTGGTTTCTGTCTCCAGGATTTTGTAGCTTTGCCTCTGCTTAGGTTTGCCCGGGAAAACTCATTCATTCCATACACCAAAGTTGACTGACCCAGACGTCCGGGCTCTGCAGACCATAAAGAGGCAGGGTGTCTGCAGAAAACTCACCATCAGGTAGAGGACACGTATTTGTGAACAAATGACCCCAACAATGTTCTCCATAAATAAGGTGCCGCTGCCAAAGAAAAGCAGGGATCAGGTGGGAGGGGAGATATTCCTTGATCAAGCTTAAAATACTCATCCCTTTCTATATTGGAATTTTATTGAGCCGTGAGAAAGAAGGACAGCCTGCCACTCTGACAACAGGGACGGACCTTGAGGACATTGTGCTAAGTGAAATAAGCCAGGCAGAGAAAGACAAATACTGCGTGGTATCACTTATATGTGGAATCTTTAAAAAAAAAAAAAAGGTCAAACTCACAGAAGACAGAGTAGAATGGGGGTTGCCAGGGGCTGGGGTGGGGAGAACATAGAGGGGGAGAGGTTGGTAAAAAGCCACAAGCTTTCAGCTCTAAGAAGAATAAGGTCTGAAGATCTGTTGCAAAACATGGTGACTACAGTTGATAACACTGTATTGTACAGCTGAAATTTGCTAAGAGAGTGGAATGTTTATGTTCTCACCAAAAAGCAAAGATAACTATATGAGATGCTGGATGTGTTAATCAGCTAATTGAGGGAACCTTTCTCTAATGTACACAAATATCGTCAAATCTCCATGATGTACGCTTCACATACCTTACAATTTTATTTAATTATACCTCAATAAAGCTAATGTTGTAAAAAATTAGAAACAAGATGTATAAATTAAAAACCATCTTGGGCGCCTGGGTGGCTCAGTTGGTTAAGCGACTGCCTTCAGCTCAGGTCATGATCCCAGGGTCCTGGGATCGAGTCCCGCATCGGGCTCTCTGCTCCTTGGGAGCCTGCTTCTCCCTCTGCCTCTCTCTCTCTGTCTCTCATGAATAAATAAATAAAATCTTAAAAAAAAAAAAATTAATTAATTAATTAAAAACCATCTTGTAAAAACACAGAAATGTCCATCTAGCGAATGTCCAACCATGGGGTTGTATTGATTAATATTTTATAAAATATTCCATGTCATCATTCATATGCATTATATGAATTAATGAAATAATTCTTACCATCCTATCATTATAATTGTTATCATTACTAATATGATATATACATTAACATAACTAAATATAATGTTATTAATATTTAATGTGGGTTTTTGTTATTTAATATTAATATTCTTGTCGGTCTTTATACTTTGGGAATGGCAGCTCCTTACATGATAAATACCACACGGTAACGTTACAGAAATGCCCACACTCTATCCTTTGTTTTGTAGGTAGTGGGAAATGCCTCACAGGGTTAAGACCATGGACTCAAGTCAGATATACAAATTCTGTGACCTTGGGCAAGTTATGTGAACTTTTGTACCTTCATTTCCTTACCTGTCGATTGGGTCTGAAATGTTACCAACTGTATAGAGTTGTTACGGAGTATAATTAGGTTAATTATATATATATACTTATATATAACATATCCATGGCATGACGCACAGTAAAGTACACATATTTGCTATTATCACTTGATAGCTTCTTCATCTACAGATATTCCCTGTGACTCAGCTCTGCAGCCCCGTGAGCCCATCTGCTTCCATTTTCCCAGTGGCTCCACCTGGAGAGGTTACTGGTGATTCTGGCTTCAGGAAAAGTAAGAGAGTGAATCCTCATTTTTTTTTTTCTTTCTGCTGTGAGAACTCAGAGACAAGATCCTCCTAGCCCAGACCCTGCATACTAATATTACTGGACTCAGACAAGACCCATCGGTTGTTTTAAAAGTGGGTGGAGAGGGGCACCTGGGTGGCTCAGTTGGTTGAGCGCCTGACTCTTTTTTTTTTTCTTTTTTTTTTTAATTTTATTCTTATGTTAATCCCCATACATTACATCATTAGTTTTAGATGAAGTGTTCCATGATTCATTGTTTGTGCACAACACCCAGTGCTCCATGCAGAACGTGCCCTCCTCAATACCCATCACCAGGCTAACCCATCCTCCCACCCCCCTCCCCTCTAGAACCCTCAGTTTGTTTTTCAGAGTCTATCGTCTCTCATGGTTCGTCTGCCCCTCCGATTTCCCCCGCTTCATTCTTCCCCTCCCGCTACCTTCTTCTTCTTCTTCTTTTTTTTTTTTTTCTTAACATATAATGCATTATTTGTTTCAGAGGTACAGATCTGAGATTCAACAGTCTTGCACCATTCACAGGAGCGCCTGACTCTTGGTTTCACCTAGGGTCATTATCTCAGGGTGGTGGGATCCAGCCCAGTGCTGGGCTCCGCTCTCAGCAGGAAGTCAGCTTCTCTCTCTCTCTCCTCCTCCCTCTGCCCCTCCTCCTGCTCATGCTCTCTCTCTCTAAAATAAATAAATCAGTCTTTTAAAAAAAAAATTAAAAATAAATAAACAAGTAAAAGTGGGTGGAGAACTTTCCTTAGGAAAAACATAGTTCTCTCTATTCAGTGTTTTCTTTTTTTAAAATTTTTTTTATTGTTATGTTAATCACCATACACTACATTAGTTTTTTTTTTTTTTTAAAGATTTTATTTATTTATTTGAGAGAGAGAGAATGAGAGACAGAGAGCATGAGAGGGAGGAGGGTCAGAGGGAGAAGCAGACTCCCTGCCAAGCAGGGAGCCCGATGCGGGACTCGATCCCGGGACTCCAGGATCATGACCTGAGCCGAAGGCAATCGCTTAACCGACTGAGCCACCCAGGCGCCCCCATTACATTAGTTTTAGATGAAGTGTTCCATGATTCATTGTTTGTGCATAACACCCAGTGCTCCATGCAGAACGTGCCCTCTTTAATACCCATCACCAGGCTAACCCGTCCTCCCACCCCCTCCCCTCTAGAACCCGCAGTTTGTTTTTCAGAGTCCATTGTTTCTCATGGTTTTCTTGCTGGACAGTCTATATCTATTTATTCTTTCAGTCAACAAATATTTTTGGAGCCTGTACTAGGTGCCAGGCACTGTGCTAGTACCGAGGTGTGGCAGTGAATAAGACGGTATGAGTTTGTCCTTATAATTATATACTATATATAATTATATATATAATAATAATCCTCTCTCTATATATGTGTTATATAATATAAAAGCTTATAATCCAATAGGAAGAGAGACATTGTTAAAATAGCTTTTATTCTAGTGAAGAAATAAAGAAAACCACCCATTTGAACAGCCCAGCCTCTCTGCAGAATGTTTTTTGCTAGATGCAAAGAACATACAGATTTTTTTCACTTCAATCCGATTTAGCAGACATGAATTGCGCACCTACTATAGTGAAGGCCCCGTGCCAGGTGCTCTGAGGATACACTGATGAACAAGGGACCGCCCTCAGGAAGCCTCTGTGCTCTGGCCTGATCAGAACCCAAAGAGGTCCATTTCTCAAAGTGCTCATGACCAGCACAGGGGACAGGATGGCTCAGTAGGTGGTGCCTGGGCCTGCCTCAGGTCCCCTGAGTCCAAGCTGCCTGCAGCCGGCACCCCCTACTTGTCAGATTGGCGCAGGCCCTTAACTCACCTGAGACTCAGTTTCCCCATCTGTCAAACTGTGCATTAAGTAGCTCCGACCTCGTGGGGTTGTAGTTCAAGTTCAGTGAAGGGCTCTGTGCCAAGGGCCCAGCCAGGAGCCTGGTAAACTCTCAAGGGATAGCTATTTTTTTTTCCTACTTACGGCTATTTCTGTTGTTTTTTTCAATAGTCAAAATGGCCTTGCTCTCTTACACTGCATTTTCCTCTTGCACTGATTGCTTTAGAGGCCACTTGCCCTGAGACAGGTCTTACCTGTCAATCTCGACATGGGCAAAAGGATTTTTTTAGGGCGACCAGCTATCCCTGGTCCACAGGGCCTGGGGGATTTTCCAGTCTGCTGGACTTCCAGTGCTAAAACCAGGCCAGTCCTGGGCAAACCGGAAGAGCCGGTCCCCGTCCTGGGCCTTCATGGACAGGCACGTGTAAAGTCTCTCTGTGTGTGCACAAGTGAGAACCTCCGAAAATGAAAGCAACCCCTGGATGACACTCAGCTGGGTCTGGCACGCAGAGGACAAGGTCCATGGGACAGAGCAGGGGCATGAGACCCACTTCCCTCCACCCTTGGTGGTGCCTGAGCCACCCAGGGCTTTCTGCCACTCGGCAGGCTTCTAAGCAGGAGGACTGGGAAGATTTTTACGGATCTGGGCCTCAGCTTCCAATTACATGGGGCAGCCCTGGCTGTGATCCCCAGGATTTGGAAGTAACTGGGAAAGACAGACTAGCACGTCCGTAAGGGGTGGCCACATGATTGTCCTCCCCTTGTTCTGAGGGTTGGTCCTGGATTCAAATGTTGGCTTGGCTACTTTCTAGTGATACGGCTTTAGGAAAACTACCCACCCCTCGGAGCCTCAGTTTCCGCTTTTGAGGACTAAATAGATCACGTACGCCCCCTCCTTTTGGTGAGGGGAAGGGCACATAGACAGGACTTCATAAACCGTAGCCATGGGTAACAGCTAACACTGTCGTAGAGACAGCCATGAAAAGCATGGACATGAGCACCTAATAAGGAACACTGCTCTTTCTCACTCCTCATCCTTCAAGTAAGCCATTCAAAACAGCGACAAAAATCTCATACCAACGCCTCCAGGCACAAGTTTAAAAAAAAAAAAAGAGATTCAGCTAGCATGCGTTAAAAACAACACAGAGGGGCGCCTGGGTGGCTCAGTTGGTTAAGCGACTACCTTCGGCTCAGGTCATGATCCTGGAGTGCCGGGATCGAGTCCCGCATCGGGCTCCCTGTTCAGCAGGGAGTCTGCTTCTCCCTCTGACCCTCCCCCCTCTCGTGCTCTATCTCATTCTCTCTCTCAAATAAATAAATAAAATCTTTAAAAAAAAAAAAAAACCACAGAGATTAGATACAAAATCTTTTTTTTTTTTTCCCAACTTTGGAGAACACAGTTCTTCCAAATTCTCTTGGTTTAAATCTCTCCCAAAGTATATTCAGAGAAAGTATGTCTTATTTTATGAAATCAAATCAGATAAAAGGAGGAGTTCAAGAGTTAAAGGTTTGGGATATACTGAGCTAAACCGAATTCAGTGGACTTCTTTACTGCAGGACTTCTCAGATTTTACAAGGATAAACTTGGTGGCTCCCCTCAGAGGACGAAAGAACATGCTGCAGTCTCCCCACTTACTTGGCCATGGTGCCCTTTGCTCATGGAGCGTGAACCAGTGGACTGATGTTGGGTAGGACAGACTCGGAAAATCCCGATCTTGATGTTTCTGTACACATCCTAACTCCTCTCTCATCTCAGTCCACACCCCATCGCCTGACTTACTTTATTCTTGGTCTCTGAGTTTTTTTGCTTGGCCACCCAAGAGCTCTGACTCATTTGAACGCTCAACCTTTGCTCCTGGGTGAGTCTGTGTCCTCCCCACTGACCACCCGGAGTGCATGGCACCAGTATCTAAACAACCATAGAGCTCTGTGTCTCATGCCTCCCTTCTGGGAAACTGGGTTCCTTTTTGATCTACCAAGATGTGTTATTTCTCCTAGGAGAACACTGCTCTTTGAGGACGATGATAAACATGTTGATGACCATCATGAAGATAAAATAATAAACAGCGTAGCTTTACCGAGCACTTACCGTGTACCAGGCACTGTGTTTCATCACTAGGAAGTGGGGATGTTTAGTATCCCCATTTTCCAGATGAGAAACCTGAAGGAGGTTCTGTGACTTTCCCACAATCACCCATCAAGTAAGTCTTAGAACCTGTATTCCTAGGGACCACAGAAAATTGACTTATTCCAGAACCTATGTTTCCGGATACATGATGCAGAGATTCTCAAAAATACAAGTAATCAAAGATCTTAAATGAATTCACGCAGGCAGAATTACATCAAAATGATCATACACAGAAGCCCTGCAAGACCTCAACTCCCTCCAAACACTAACTTAGGATGCCTCAAAACATAACATGTGAGTATCTCAAGCTCCACCAAATATGGCAGCCAATGGCCTGAGCCTGGGATGACCACCTCTACCTTCTCCTTCGCCTTGGCATTGGAAACCAAGGCATGCAGCCTCATACAAAATGCTAATAGGATTCACAAGTGCCTTGGCTTTTCTCCATCTCTGCTGTGGCATTCTTTTATTTCATCGGCACCTTGGTTTTGTTTTGTTTTGTTTTCTTTCTCATCTATATAATGGGGTAACTCAGGGAAGTGGACCCTATCTCAGGGCCAAGAAGATACTTCCCTCACCTGGGCCTCTCGGGGGTTGAATCCTTCCACTAATTAATAACAGGCCCAGAATCACCTCCACTCACTCCCCCACCCCAGCCAGAGGAGATAAGACACTGCCCTACTTCCTGCATCAAACTGTCTCTTGTCAAGTCAATTGGCGCCACCAGGGTGACTGGCGCCTGCCGCCACCTCCCACCCCATGAGGTGGCTGCTTATCATCTGAGGGTGAAGTGAAGTGATGCGTGTGTCCACACAAGGACCAATTGTATAGAGCACTTGCAGGATTGTAAAAGGTGCTGTATAAATCAATTATTAATACTAATCAGAGCATAATAACACCATGAGCAAGAGACAGGACGCCTGGAGACGGGCACCACACCCTCCTTGACACCGTCCTCAGGAGCCAGGTATCTCACGAATTATGAAGAGATCTGAGGAGAGATGACCTGAGAGCAATAAGGATTAACCTCTTCTTGACGAATCCCACCTGGCCTTTCAAAAGCCTCCACCTGAGGTAGGCAAGGTTCTAGAACTTTGGAATGGTAGGGTACTGAGAGCAAGGTTTTAGGGCAGTACTTTGTTCTAAGCTCTTCACTGAATCCCATCTGGACTGTAGTTTGTCCCATTGGACTCCACAGAAAATGGTTCCCACCAAGACATATTTCTCATAAGCCAGCTTGCTACTCCCTGGCATTGGGATGGGCCATTCACAGGACCCCTGAGCTGGGTTTATTTCCTCAAGCCACTTCCTGTTCCCTTCTAGGATGCACCTGATGAGCTGGGGACAAAAGGAACCATCTATTCAGGTGATAGCTTTGATGAATTAACTTTGTGTCCCAAGACCCTGGTCTGGTTTGGTGACCCTCCTGAGAGTACTCATAGGTCCCCATGAGTGATGCAGAAGTTACACAAACAACACTTCCCTGAAAAAATTCATTTGGGCTCTTTTAGAAAGAAATAGTGTACATCTTATGAAATTCGTAGAATCTACTAGTGTTAGGGTGGCAAATCAAAAATGGACAATGATGAATACTAATATCCTAAACACTGGGGATCCCTGTCCTAAGGAAAAAAATTGATGATAAAAATGAATATGTGTCCAGCATGAACTGCCTGAGAATCCAAAGTACCAAGAAAGATGGTGTAGGAGGCAGGAAGACATCTTGGAGGAAATCAAATGGAGGGAAGCGGAGAGACACGGCACAGGGAGAGAGAGAGAGGCTTGGGGATGGGTGAGCAACAGAGGGTCTAGACAGTAGACAGCAGCCCCAAGAATACCTGAGTCATCTTTTTGGGGTGGTGCAGAAGTCAGAATAATGCCCCCCACAAAGATGTCCACATCCTAACCCCCAGAATCTCTGGAAACTGTCAGTGTGTGACCTTCCATGGCAAAAGGAGCTGTCAATTAATTCACATTAATTGAAAAGCCGTCCCGATGGGGCGACTACCATGGATTATACAGGTGAGTCCAATGTAATCACAAGATCCCTGTAAGAGGGAAGCAGAGTCCGGGTCCAAGAGGAGGAGCTGACAAGCAGAGGTCTAGCTTTGGAGAATGGAAGGGGGCCATCAGCCAGGGAGCATGAGCAGCCTCTGAAGCTGGAAAAGGCAAGGAAACAGATCATCACCAAAGCCTGCAGAACGAATGCAGCCCTGCAGACACCTCAGTTTTGGAAATTCTCATCTTCAGAACTGTGAGAGAGGAAACTTGTGTCATTCCAAGCCAGTGCTTGTGGCCAGTGGCGACAGCAACAACTGGAGACTAAGCCAGTGGGTAAGGTTGGGCTGCTATTGCATCTCGGCCCTCTGAGGCATGGGGGCTCCCCTCACAGAAACATGCTCAAGGTTCCTGCATTTATTCATTCATCCAACACAAAGAGTCATTGAGTAGCTCCTATGTGCCGGGCTCTCTTTCCCGTCTTGGGGGTGAAGACGAGAATGATCCAGATGTGAAAATGCCTAATGGAGAGACACATGGTAATAAGGTGAACAATTAAATGCCTCACATCATTGCTGATAGTGATGAGGGCTATGAAGATGATAAAGAGTAGGCCAGTGATGGCTTCTGAGGAGGTGCCATTTGAACTGAGATGGGCCTGCGAAGCCCTCGGGGAGATCCTATGGATACCCTGTGGTAGGAACTGGCTTGGGAGGTCTGAGGAATAGCAAGGTGGTCAGTTAGGCTAACATTAACAGAACCCAGAGAGGCTGCTAGAGAATGAAGTCAAAGAGGGAGCTAGGGACAGATCACGTAAGGTCTTACAGGCCACAGTAAGGAGTAGGATTTTAGTGTAAGTGAATGGGAAGTCACTGGAGGATTTTCGACTGAATTGAATGATCCTTTATATAATGTTCTAAAAAGCTCTATGGTTGTCATAACATGATCCTCAATTGCATTAGGGGTCCTTCCTTGAGGGTAGAAAAAATGAGGCAGAGTTAGACCAGGAACTGACCCTAACCCTACCTATACCCACAACAGAGTGTGATCTGCAGGTCAACATCTCTGTTCAGGCATGCAACAGAAAGACACAGGCTCTGGATGAGTGTTCCTCAAGCCCTTGGCATCAGAATCCAGTTAGGGGTGCTTATTATATATGCAGAGTCCTAGGCCCTGCCCCACACCAATGGAATGAGCATCTCCGTGAGTTGGGCCCTGAATCTTCCTGCTCGAGAAGCAGCTCAGGAGATTCTATGCCAAGGAGTGTTTGAGCCCCAGTGCCCACCCTAGGGAAGGCACTGCAGGTAGCATTAGAATCCCGGAGAGGCCAAGAAACAAGGGCCAAACCCACGTAGGGATGCTCAGGCTTCTGTCCTGCAAGGATCTCGCAGGTTCCTCCCAACCCAATTACTTCAAGGTTACACAATGGTACTAACTGGGTTAGGTTTCCACGGGTTCTCTCCAGTTGCTATTTTGATTATGCTGTTGAAAGAATAATTTGCACATATAACAAACATTTCTCAAATTCCAGCGGGCACACGGATTCCCTGGAGCTTTGTCAAGCAAGATTGATGCAGCAGGTCTGGGGTGGAGCCTGAGATTCTGAACTCCTAACCGGATCCCCGGTGACGTCACTGCAGCTGGTCCACGGACCCCTCACTTTGGATGAGCTAGGGTGTAGACATCCAAATGGACTGAATCCGCCAACAGCCCCCAAATGGGTAAGCTTCCAAAGGCAGCTGGGTAACAACGGTCCTCTCGTCCACCTCAGTGGTTTCCCGCACAAGAGCTAACTTGTGAACTTCCACTGTGATCCTAGTTGTGGCATTTGGGGTCAGTTACTTAATGAGCCCATGTCTCAGTTTCCTTGTCCATAAAATGGGATGATACCGGGTCAGAGAGCTGTCACAAGGATTCAACAAGCAAATATAAGAGAAGCAGTGCCTGTCATAAGTCTTGTTAATCTCTCTCTTCCTCTTTAGACATTGCTTCATCAGGCCAGCTTGCACATCTGATATTTTTCTGCCGTACCCTCTGTGCCAAGCCTAGATTCTGGCACGTTGCAAGTGTCTGGTATGTCCGAGGAATGAACGAATGAATATAAACACACTAAACCTATTCACCTTTGAAGGTCATGTTCAGAGGAAAGACTAGGGGAAAAGGGGATTCACACCTGTTGAACACTCCGCAGGGCATGATGCCAGTTTCTTTCAGATATTATTCTAGTTCATTCTCCCAAGAGCCCTGGGATAGAGGAATGGAAGCTCAGCAGGTTAAGGCTTAAAGAAGTAGACACTGGCCCGAGATCCTGTGGCTGTTAAGTGACAGAGGCAAGGTTCAAAGCCATTTCTACCCGGGGTAGCTTTTCCTCACCAGCCTTGTGACACCAACCTTCTCTGACCCTCAATATTTCCCACTGAGAGAATTAGTCACCATCGGCTTTGATCGGCGGGGCGGCCAATGCGGTCCTAGCTCATGGCATTTGTCCGGGCCTTATCTTTATTAACTGTGAATTTATCTCCCTGCAGAGATAGGGCTGGGGGGAAGGGCCCCTCTGTCCACACCTGGGCCAGTCTTACCTGCTCCAAACAGGTCAGCAGGCAACTGGGAGCCTTTAATTGCCTTTTTCCTCACTCAGCCCCCTCCCTCAAGTTCAAACCCGCACTGTAAACACGGCCTCCAGGACCAAAGGTAAGGGAGGTGCGGCAGGAGCATATTAACCTGTAATGCTTCGATAAGACCCAGCACATTTCACAGCACCATAAATTAATTCTCGGCCTCCATAGCCTGTGAAGGCACAGAAGGTAAAGAACAAGCTAGGAAGTGAAGACAGGTCTCAGACGCATAGGTAGCACAGAGTGATGCTCTCAGAATGGCAGGAGGCCGCCCAAGAGTGTCCGCTCCTAGCAAGGAAGGGTGTAATCCAGACCATCCTGTCTGGTCTATGCCATTCCATGGTGGGCTTCACAGAGAAGGAAAAAGAAAACAGTAGGAGAAGGGGCAGGAGGGTGCTTGTCGGACCTGTCCTGCCCAGCATCACACAGCTCACCTCACAGCCAGGGAGGGGGCCCTGGTGTTTTCGACAAGGTGGGGATCTCCCAGATCAGGCTAGAATCCACCTTGCCCGGGTAGGCCTAGAATTTGTGTATGGAGTAGAGTGACCTAAAAGCAATGACAGCTCACCTTGGCCTTGTCAATCAAAGGTTGTCATCCTGACCTCAGGGGCCGTGTCAGAGTCATTTCCCATAAGTCCTGTGGTTCTAAAAAGTCCTCCCTTATGACACTTGGAAAAGGAGTCCAAAAGGCATCCAGCCTACAATGACTCCTCTGACCAGAGTCATTTCTCCGGTGTTTATTTGCAAGACTGTCCATGGCTAGTGCGCTCACCTGTTGGCTTCCTTTCAACACAATCTCCTGAATGCCCACCGAAGGCCGAATATTACTCTAAGGCCCTGGATATCCCACATACTCATGACTTCCTGAAACTCCTGATTCAATGGAGGATAAGGACAAGTCGACAGGAAGCCAAAATATACTCTAGCTACACAGCAACTCTCTCTCTGATCCTTCACCCATTTGGGGTCAGCAAATACTTGGAGAATGAAAAATCATTTCATCGTTGGCTAAAACCAATTCACAAGGGAAAGCTGCTCTTCTGATTTGTATGGCACATTCCAAAGCCAATCGTCAAATATGTTGAGACTTTCTGCTTTGGAGGATAATCTGCCCACCAGTTCTCCACACAGATAGATGATATGAGATTGCCCATACTTCAAATGTTTTACAAATATCATCTGAGTTGTTGAAAAGGAAGTGAAAACCTACTTAGGCAGAGAAAGCGGTTAAGTCAAGTGTTTCTAATTGACCAGCTTTGAGAAATGGGCTCGAGAGAGATATGGTTAAATTCAAAGACTCATCTTGACCTGAAAAATATATTTACTTCCCTAAGATTTACCAAAAAGATGAAAGGAAGCAAGAAAGCAAGAAGGAAGGAAGGAAGGAATGAAAAGATGAAAGAAAGCAAAAAGGACAGAAGGAAGGAATGAGGAAGGAAGGAAGGAAGAAAGGAAGGAAGGAAGGGAGGGAGGAGAAGAGGGAGGGAAAGAGGGGTGGAGAGAGGGAGGGAGGAAGGAAAGAAAGAAAGAAAGAAAGAAAGAAAGAAAGAAAGAAAGAAAGAAAGAAAGAAAGAAAGAAAGAAAGAAAGAAA